>NW_027475226.1:0-160276 GCF_051020985.1 Nomia melanderi | reverse complement strand
TAAAACTCTACAAAACTATATAAAACTATATAAAACTATATAAAACTAATAAAACTATATAAAACTATATAAAACTATATAAAACTATATAAAACTAAAAAAACTATATAAAACTATATAAAACTATATAAAACTAATAAAACTATATAAAACTTTATAAAACTAATAAAACTATATAAAACTATATAAAACATTATAAAACTATATAAAACTATATAAATCATTATATAACTATATAAAAGTAACTAAACTATATTAAACTGTATAAAACTATATAAAACTAATAAAATTATATAAAACTATATTGTACTATATAAAACTATATAAAACTAATAAAACTATAAAAACTATATAGTATTATATATAACTATATAAAACTATATAAAACTAACAAAACTATATAAAACTATATAAAACTAATAAAACTATATAAAACTAAGAAAACTATATAAAACTAATAAAACTATATAAAACTATATAAGACTATATAAAACTATACAAAACTATATAAAACTATATAAAACTATATAAAACTATATAAAACTGTATAAAACTATATAAAAACTAATAAAATTACATAAAACTATATAGTACTATGTAAAACTATATAAAACTCTATAAAACTATATAAAACTATATAAAACTATACAAAACTAACAAAAGTATATAAAACTATATAAACCTATATAAAACTAATAAAACTATATAAAACTATATAAAACTATATAAAACTAACAAAACCATATAAAACTACAAAAAACTAACAAAACTATATAAAACTATATAAACCTCTAAAAAAGTATATAAAACTATATAAAACTATATAAAACTCTATAAAACTATATAACACTATATAAAAACTATATAAAACTATACAAAATTATATCAAACCATATAAAATATATAAGAATATATAAACCTATATAAAATTATATAAAACTATATATAACTAACAAAACTATGTAAAACTAGATAAAACTATATAAAACTATATAAAGCTATATAAAACTATATAAAAAAATAAAAAACTATATAAAACTAACAAAACTATATAAACCTATATAAAGCTCTATAGAACTATATAAAACTATATAAAACTATATAAAAATATATAAAACTAACAAAATTATATAAAATTATATAAAACTTTATAAAACTCTACAAAACCTTATAAAACTATATAAAACTATATAAAACTATATAAAACTAATAAAACTACATAAAACTATATCAAACTATATAAATTATATAAAACTATATAAAGCTATAAAAAAATATATAAACCTATATAAAACTATATAAAACTATATATAACTAACAAAACTATATAAAACTAGATAAAACTATATAAAACTATATAAAAAAATAAAAAACTATATAAAACCAACAAAACTATATAAACCTATATAAAAGTCTATAGAACTATATAAAACTATATAAAACAATATAAAAATATATAACACTAACAAAATTATATAAAATTATATAAAACTTTATAAAACTCTACAAAACTATATAAAACTATATAAAACTATATAAAACTAATAAAACTATATAAAACAATATAAAACTACATAAAACTATATAAAACTAAAAAAACTATATAAAACTATATAAAACTATATAAAACTAATAAAACTATATAAAACTTTATAAAACTAATAAAACTATATAAAACTATATAAAACATTATAAAACTATATAAAACTATATAAATCATTATATAACTATATAAAAGTAATTAAACTATATTAAACTGTATAAAACTATATAAAACTAATAAAATTATATAAAACTATATAGTACTATATAAAACTATATAAAACTAATAAAACTATAAAAACTATATAGTACTATATAAAACTATATAAAACTATATAAAACTAACAAAACTATATAAAACTATATAAAACTAATAAAACTATATAAAACTAACAAAACTATATAAAAGTAATAAAACTATATAAAACTATATAAGACTATATAAAACTATACAAAACTATATAAAACTATATAAAACTATATAAAACTATATAAAACTGTATAAAACTATATAAAACTAATAAAATTACATAAAACTATATAGTACTATGTAAAACTATGTAAAACTCTATAAAACTATATAAAACTATATAAAACTATATAAAACTATAAAAAATTATATAAAACTATATAAAACTATTAAAATTATATAAAACTATATAGTACTATATAAAACCGTATAAAACTAATAAACTATATAAAACTATATAATACCCTATAAAACTATGTAAATCTGTATAAAACTAACAAAACTATATAAAAACTATATAAAACTATATAAAACTGTATAAAACTATATAAAACTATATAAAACTATACAAAACTAACAAATCTATATGAAACTACAAAAAACTATTAAAATTATATAAAACTATATAGTACTATATATAACTGTATAAAACTAATAAAACTATCAAAACTATATAAAACTATGTAAACCTTTAAAAAAGTATATAAAACTCTACAAAACTATATAAAACTAAAAAAACTATACAAAACTATATAAGACTATATAAAACTGATAAAACTATATAAAACTATATAAAACTATAAAAAACTATAAAAAACTATATAAAACTATATAGTACTATATAAAACTGTATAAAACTAATAATATTAGATAAAACTATATAAAACTATATAAAACTATATAAAACTATATAAAACCAAAAAAACTATGTAAAACTATATAAAACTATATAAAACTAATAAAACTATATAAAACAATATACACCTATATAAAACAATAAAACTATATAAAACTATATAAAACTATATAAAACTATATAAAACTAACAAAACCATATAAAACAATAAAAAACTATATAAAACTATATTAAGCTATTAAAATTATATAAAACTATATAGTATTATATAAAACTGTATAAAACTAATAAAACTATAAAAACTATATAGTACTATATAAAACTATATACAACTAATAAAACTATAAAAACTATATAGTACTATACAAAACTATATAAAACTCTATAAAACTATATAAAACTATATAAAACTATATAAAACTGTATAAAACTATATAAAACTATATAAAACTATATAAAACTATACAAAACTAACAAATGTATATAAAACTAGAAAAAAACTATATAAAACTATATAAAACTATATAAAAACTATATAAAACTATATAAAAACTAAATATAAAACTATATAAAACTATATAAAACTATAAAAACTATAAAAAACTAACAAAACTATATAAAACTTGAAAAACTATATAAAACTATATAAAACTATATAAAACTATATAAAACTATATAAAACTAACAAAACCATATAAAACTATAAAAACTATATAAAACTATATAAAACTATAAAATTATATAATACTATATACTACTATATAAAACTGTATAAAACTAATAAAACTATATAACACTATATAAAACTATATAAAACTAACAAAACTATAGAAAACCATATAAAACTAATAAAACTATATAAAGCTATATAAAACTAACAAAACTATATAAAACTATTTAAACTATATAAAACTGTATGAAACTGTATAAAACTATATGAAACTATATATAGCTGTATAAAACTATGTAGAACTATTTAAAACTATATAAAACTGTATAATACTATATAAAACTATATAAAGCTATATAAAACTATATAAAAACTATATAAAACTAATAAAACTATATAAAACTATATAATACCATATAAACCTATATAAAACCTAACAAAATTATATAAAACTATATAAAACTATATTAAACTATATAAAACTATATAAAACTATATAAAGCTATATAAAACTATGTAAAACAATTAAAAAGCTATATTGAACTATGTTAAACTATAAAAAACTATATAAAACTAACAAAACTATATAAACCTTTATAACACTCTATAGAAATATATAAACTATATAAAACTGTATAAAACTGTATAAAACTAATAAAACTATATTAAACTATATAATACCCTATAAAACTATGTAAATCTGTATAAAACTAACAAAACTAGGTAAAACTATATAAACCTCTGTAAAACTATATAAAACTATTTAAAAATATATAAAACTATCAGAAACTATATAAAACTATATAAAACTTTATAAAACTAATAAAACAATATAAAACTATATAAAACATTACAAAACTATATAAAAGTAATTAAACTATATAAAACTGTATAAAACTATATAACACTATATAAAACTATTAAAACTATATAAAACTATATAAAATTATATAAAAACTATACAACACTAACAAAACTATATAAAACTAGTAAAACTATATAAAACTATATAAAACTAACAAAACTATATAAAACTAGTAAAACTATGTAAAACTATATAAAACTATATAAACCTATATAAAACTAACAAAAACTATATAAAACTATAAAAAACTATAAAAAACTATAAAAAACTATATAAAAGTAACAAAACTATATAAAACTATATAAAACTAATAAACCTATATATAACTACATAAAACTATATAAAACTAACAAAACTATATAAAACTATATAAAACTATATAAAACCATATAAAACTATATAAAACTATATAAAATTCTATAAAACTATATAACACTATATAAAACTATATAAAAATATATAAAACTAACAGAACTATTTAAAACTATATAAAACTTTATAAAACTAATAAAACTATATAAAACTATATAAAACATTATAAAACTATATAAAACTATATAAAACTATATAAACTATTAAATTATATAAAACTATTAAAATTATATAAAACTATATAGGATTATATAAAACTGTATAAAACTAATAAAACTATAAAAACTATATAGTACTATATAAAACTATATAAAACTATATAAAACTAACAAAACTATGTAAAACTATATAAACCTCTATAAAACTATATAACACTATATAAAACTATATAAAACTATATAAAAGTAAATAAACTATATAAAACTGTATAAAACTGTATAAAACTATATAAAACTAATAAAATTATATAAAACTATATAGTACTATATAAAACTAAGAAAACTATGTAAAACTATATAAACCTCTATAAAACTATATAACACTATATAAAACTATATAAAAATATATAAAATTAACAGAACTATATAAAACTATATAAACCATTATAAAACTATATAAAAACTATATAAAACATTATAAACCTATATAAAGTAATTAAACTATATAAAACTGTATAAAAACTATATAAAACTATATAAAACTATATAAAACTATATAAAACTGATAAAACTATGTAAAACTATATATAACTATATAAAACTGTATGAAACTGTATAACACTATATAAAACTAATAAAATTACATAAAACTATATAGTACTATATAAAACTGTATAAAACTAATAAAACTAACAAAACTATATAAAACTATATAAACCTCTAAAAAAGTATATAAAACTATATAAAACTATATAAAACTATATAAAACTATATAAAACTATATAAAACTATATAAAAACTCTATAAAAACTATATAAAACTATATAAAACTATATAAAAGTATATAAAACGAATAAAACTATATAAAACTAATAAAAACTATATAAAACTATATAAAACTATATAAAACTATATAAAACTATATAAAACTATATAAAACTATAAAAAACTAACAAAACTATATAAAACTTGAAAAACTATATAAAACTACCAAAACTATATAAAAGTTTAAAAAAATATATAAAACTGTCTGAAACTGTATAAAACTATATAAACTATATAAAACTGTTTAAAACTATATAAAACTGTATAAACTATATAAAACTATATAAAACTATATAAAACTATATAGAACTATATAAAACAATATAAAACTGTATCAAACTATATAAAACTACATAAAACTATATAAAACTATATAAACTGTGTAAAACTATATAAAGCTATGTAAAAGAATATAAAACTATATAAAACAATATAAAAATGTATAAAACTATATAGAACTATATAAAACTACTAAAACTGTATGAACCTATATAAAACTATATAAAACTGTGTAAAACTATATAAAGCTATATAAAACAATATAAAACTATATAAAACAATATAAAACTATATAAAACAGTATAAAAATGTATAAAACTACATAACGCTAATAAAACTATATACACTATATGAATCTATGTAAAACGGTCTGAAACTGTATAAAACTATATAAACTATATAAAACTATATAAAACTATATAAAACAAATATAAAACTCTGTAAAACTATATAAAGCTATGTAAAAGAATATAAAACTATATAAAACAGTATAAAAATGTATAAAACTATATAGAACTATATAAAACTAATAAAACTATATAAAACTATATAGAACTATATAAAACAATATAAAACTGTATCAAACTATATAAAACTACATAAAACTATATAAAACTATATAAACTGTGTAAAACTATATAAAGCTATGTAAAAGAATATAAAACTATATAAAACAGTATAAAAATGTATAAAACTATATAGAACTATATAAAACTATATAAAACTATATAAAAATATATAAAACTATATAAAACTATATAAAACTAACAAAACTATATAAAACTCTATAAGAATATTTAAAACTGTATAAAACTATATTAAACTAACAAAACTATATAAAACTATATAACACTATGTAAAACTATATGAAATTATATAAAACAATATAAAACTGTATAAAACTATATAAAACTAGATAAAACTATGTAAAACTATGTAAAACAATATAACACTGTATAAAACTATATAAAACTATATAAGACTATATAAAACTATTTAAAACTCTATAAAACTATTTAAAACTATATAAAACTATACAAAGCTAAGAAAACTATATAAAGCTATGTAACTCTAATAAAACTATATAAAACTTTATAAATCTTTATGAAACTACATAAAACTATATAAAACTATATAAAACTATATAAAACTATATAAAATTATATAAAACTATATAAAACTATATGAAACTATATAAAAATATGTAAAACTATATAAAACTATGTAGAACTATATAAAACAATATAAAACTGTATAAAAACTATATAAAACTATATAAAACTATATAAAACCATATAAAACTGTGTAAAACTATATAAAGCTATATAAAACAATATAAAACTATATAAAACAGTATAAAAATGTACAAAACTATATAGAACTATATAAAACTAATAAAACTGTATAAAACTATATAAAACTGTATAAAACTATATAAACTATATAAAACTATATAAAACTGTGTAAAACTATATAAAGCTATATAAAACAATATAAAACTATATAAAACAGTATAAAAATGTACAAAACTATATAGAACTATATAAAACTAATAAAACAGTATAAAACTAATACAACTGTATAAAACTATACAATACTATATAAAACTATATAAAACTATATAAAACTGCATAAAATTATACATCCCTCTATAAAAACAATAAACAACTAATAAAACTATCTAAAACTATATAGAACTGTATAAAAATATATAAAACTGTATAAAATTATGTAAAACTATATAAAACTATATAAAGCTATATAAAACAATATAAAACTATATAAAACATTATAAAAGTGTATAAAACTATATAAAACTGTATATAACTATATAAAACTATATGAAACCATATAAAGCTATATAAAACTATATAAAACTATATAAAGCTATATAAAACTATATGAAGCTATATAAAACAATATAAAACTATATTAAACACTATAAAACTGTATTAAACTATATAAAACTATATGAAACCATATAAAGCTATATAAAACTATATAAAAATATATAAAACTATATAAAACTATATAAAACTATATAAAACTATAAAAAACTAACAAAACTATATAAAACTATATAAAACTATATAAAACTATATAAAACTATATAAAACTAACAAACCATATAAAACTATAAAAAACTATATAAAACTATATAAAACTATTAAAATTATATAATACTATATAGTACTATATAAAACTGTATAAAACTAATAAAACTATATAACACTATATAAAACTATATAAAACTAACAAAACTATAGAAAACCATATAAAACTAATAAAACTATATAAAGCTATATAAAACTAACAAAACTATATAAAACTGTAAAAAACTATATAAAACTACATAAAACTATTAAAATTATATAAAACTATATAGTACTATATAAAACTATATAAAACTATATAAAACTAACAAAACTATATAAAACTATTTAAACTATATAAAACTGTATGAAACTGTATAAAACTATATGAAACTATATATAGCTGTATAAAACTATGTAGAACTATTTAAAACTATATAAAACTATATTATACTATATAAAACTATATAAAGCTATATAAGACTATATAAAAACTATATAAAACTAATAAAACTATATAAAACTATATAATACCATATAAACCTATATTAAAACTAACAAAATTATATAAAACTATATAAAACTATATAAACTGTATAAAACTATATAAAACTATATAAAGCTATATAAAACTATGTAAAACAATAAAAGCTATATAAACTATGTAAAAATATAAAAAACTATATAAAACTAACAAAACTATATAAACCTATATAACACTCTATAGAAATATATAAAACTATATAAAACTGTATAAAACTGTATAAAACTAATAAAACTATATTAAACTGTATAATACCCTATAAAACTATGTAAATCTGTATAAAACTAACAAAAGTAGGTAAAACTATATAAACCTCTGTAAAACTATATAAAACTATTAAAAATATATAAAACTATCAGAACTATATAAAACTATATAAAACTTTATAAAACTAATAAAACTATATAAAACTATACAAAACATTACAAAACTATATAAAAGTAATTAAACTATATAAAACTGTATAAAAACTATATAACACTATATAAAACTATATAAAACTATATAAAACTATATAAAATTATATGAAACTATACAACACTAACAAAACTATATAAAACTAGTAAAACTATATAAAACTATATAAAACTATATAAAACTATATAAAACTAACAAAACTATATAAAACTAGTAAAACTATGTAAAACTATATAAAACTATATAAACCTATATAAAACTAACAAAACTATATAAAACGATAAAAAACTATAAAAAACTGTAAAAAAACTATATAAAAGTAACAAAACTATATAAAACTATATAAAACTATATAAAACCATATAAAAACTATATAAAAACTATATAAAATTCTATAAAACTATATAACACTATATAAAAACTATATAAAAATATATAAAACTAACAGAACTATTTAAAACTATATAAAACTTTATAAAACTAATAACACTATATAAAACTATATAAAACATATAAAAACTATATAAAACTATATAAAACTATATAAAACTATATAAAACTATTAAAATTATATAAAACTATTAAAATTATATAAAACTATATAGGATTATATAAAACTGTATAAAACTAATAAAACTATATAAAACTATATAATACCCTATAAAACTAACAGAACTATGTAAAACTATATAAACCTCTATAAAACTATATAACACTATATAAAACTATATAAAACTATATAAAAGTAAATAAACTATATAAAACTGTATAAAACTGTATAAAAACTATATAAAACTAATAAAATTATATAAAACTATATAGTACTGTATAAAACTAAGAAAACTATGTAAAACTATATAAACCTCTATAAAACTATATAACACTATATAAAACTATATAAAAATATATAAAATTAACAGAACTATATAAAACTATATAAAACATTATAAAACTATATAAAACTATATAAAACATTATAAACCTATATAAAAGTAATTAAACTATATAAAACTGTATAAAACTATATAAAACTATATAAAACTATATAAAAACTAAACAAAACTATATAAAACTATATAAAACTAACAACACTATATAAAACTATAAAAAATTAACAAAACTATATAAAACTATATAAAACTATATAACACTGTATAAAACTAACAAAACTATATAAAACTATAAAAAACTGTATAAAACAATATAAAACTATATAAAACTATATAGTACTACATGAAACTATATAAAACTATGTAAAACTATATAAACTATATAAAACTTTATAAAACTATATAAACTATATAAAACTGTATAAAACTGTATAAAAACTATATAAAACTATTTAAAACTTTATAAAACTATATAAACTATATAAAACTGTATAAAGCAATATATTACTATATAAAACTATATAAAACTATATTAAACTATATAAAACTATATAAGACTATATAAAACTGTATAAAACTATATAAAACCATAAACAACTAATAAAAACTATACAAAACTATATAAAACTGTATAAAACTATATAACACTATATAAAACTATATAAAACTATATGAAGCTATATAAAGAATATAAAACTATACTAATCAATATAAAACTGTATAAAACTGTATAAAACTATATAAAACTATATAAAACTGTATAAAACTGTATAAAACTATATAAAACTATATAAAACTAACAAAACTATATAAAACTCTATAAAACTATGTAAAACTATATAAAACTATATAAAACTAACAAAACTATATAAAACTATATAAAACTATATAAAACTAATAAAACTATATAAAAATATGTAGTACAATATAAAACTATATAAAACTATATAAAACTATATAGTACTATATAAAACTATATAAAACTATATAAAACTATATAAAACTATATAGAACTATATAAAACTATATAAAACTCTACAAAACTATATAAAACTACATAAAACTGTATAACGCCAATAAAACTATATAAAACTATATAAATCTATATAAAACTGTCTGAAACTATATGAAACTATATAAACTATATAACACTGTACAAAACTATATAAAACTATATAAAACTATATAAAACAATATAAAACTGTATAAAACTATATAACACTATATAAAACTATATAAAACTATATAAAACTCTGTAAAACTATATAAAGCTATATAAAACAATATAAAACTATATAAAACAGTATAAAAATGTATAAAACTGTATAGGACTATATAAAACTAATAAAACTATATAAAATTATACAATACTATATAAAACTATATAAAACTATAAAAAAACTGTATAATACTATACAACCCTATATAAAACAATAAACATCTAATAAAACTGTACAGAACTATATAAAACTATATAAAACTATATAAAACTGTATAAAACTATATAAAACTATATAATACTATATAAAACTATATAAAACTATGTAAATCGAATAAAACCATATAAAACTTTATTAATCTATATAAAACTTTGAAAACTATATAAAACAATATATAACTATATAAGACTATATTAAACTATATACAACTTAATAAAACTCTATAAAACTATATAAAACTATATAAAACCATATAAAACTATATAGTACTGACAAAACTATATAAAACTATATAAAACCATATAAAACTATATAGTACTGACAAAACTATATAAAACTATATAAAACTGTGTCAAACTATATAAATCTATATAAAACTACATAAAACTATATAAAGCTGTATAAAACTATATAAAACTATATAAAACTATGAAAACTATATAAAACTATGTAAAACTATGTAAAACTATATAAGACTCTATAAAACTATATAAAACTATTTAAAACTATGTAAAACTATATAAAACTATATAAAACTATATAAAACTGTATAAAACTATATGGAACTATATGAAGCTATAGAAAACTATGTAGAACTATATAAAACTATATAAGACTGTATAATACTATATAAAACTATATAAAGCTATAAAAAACAATATAAAACTATATAAAACTATATAAAACAATATAAAACTATATAAAACTATATAAAACTATATAAAACGATATAAAACCATCAAAACTATATAAAACTATACAAGTATAAAACTATATAAAACATAATAAGACTGTATAAAACTATATAAAACTGTATAAAACTATATAAAACTATATAATACTATATAAAACTATATAAAGCTATATAAACCTATATAAATCTATATAATGCTATATAAAACTATATGAAGCTATATGAAACAATATAAAACTATATAAAACAATATAAAACTATATAATACTATATAAAACTATATAAGACTCTATAAAACTATATAAAACTATATAAATCTATATAAAACTACATAAAACTATATAAAGCTGTATTAAACTATATAAAACTATATAAATCTAAGAAAACTATATAAATCTATGTAAAACTATGTAAAACTATATAAGACTCTATAAAACTATATAAAACTATTTAAAACTATTTAAAACTATATAAAACAATATAAAACTATGAAAACTATATAAAACTATACATTACTCTATAAAACTATATAAAACCACATAAAACTGTATAAAACTATATATAACTATATAAGAGTATATAAAACTAGCAAAACTATATAAAGCTATACAAAACTATACAAAACTATTAAAAACTATATAAAACTATGTAAATCTACATAAAACTAAGGAAAACTGCATAAAACTATATAAAACTGTATAAAACTATATAAAACTGTATAAAAGTATATAAAACTGTATAAGACTATATAAAACTGTATAAAACTATATAAATCTACATAAAACTGTATAAAACTGTATAAAACTAATAAAACTATATAAAACTATATAAAACTGTATAAAACTATATAAAACTATATAAAACTACATAAAACTATATAAAACTACATAAAACAATATAAAACTACATAAAACTATATAAAACTACATAAAACTACATAAAAATAATAAAACTATATAAAACTATATAAAACTATATAAAACGATATAAAACTATATAAAACTATGTAAAACTATGTAAAACTAATAAAACTATATTGATACATTGATTTATTGCGCTATCTCTAATAGCACCTAAGATATCACCAGATATATATTGGATTTTTCCCTGACCCTGACAGACCGGCCCCATGAGACGGTGATTTTCTCGGCCCCTGGCGGTCCGAGGTCGATCACGCTGCACAGATTCATGCGCCAGGGCCTCCTGCAGACAGTGCACTTTGATTTATCGCGCTATCTGTAATAGCACCCGAGATATCATCAGATATATATTGGATTTTTCCCTGACCCTGAGTGTCCGGCTCCATGAGACGGTGGTTGTCTCGGCCCCTGGTGGTTCGAGGTCGTTCCCGCTGCACAGATTCGTGCGACAGGGCCTCCTACAGACAATGCACTTTGATTTATTACGCTATCTGTAATAGCACCCGAGATATCACCAGATATATTTTGGATTTTCCCCTGACCCTGAGTGTCCGGCCCCATGAGACGGTGATTTTCTCGGCCCCTGGCGGTCCGAGGTCGATCACGCTGCACAGATTCATGCGCCAGGGCCTCCTGCAGACAATGCACTTTGATTTATTGCGCTATTTGTAATAGCACCCGAGATATCATCAGATACATTCTGGATTTTTACATGACCTTGGGTGTCCTGCCCCATGCGTCGGTGGTTTTCTCGGCCCCTGGTGGTCCGAGGTCGTTCCCGCTGCACAGATTCATGCGGCAGGGACTCCTGCAGACAATTCACTTTGGTTTCTTACGCTATCTTTAACACCACCCGAGATATCATCAGATACATCCCGGATTTTTACATGACCCTGAGTGGCCGGCACCATGAGACGGTGGTTTTCTCGGCCCCTGGTGGTCCGAGGCCGTTCCCGCTGCACAGATTCATGCGCCAGGGCCTCCTGCAGACAATGCACTTTGATTTATTGCGCTATCTCTAATAGCACCCGAGATATCACCAGGTATATATTCGATTTTTCCCCGACCCTGAGTGTCCGGCCCTATGAGACGGTGGTTGTCTCGGCCCCTGGTGGTCGGAGGTCGTTCCCGCGTGCACAGATTCATGCGCCAGGGCTTCCTGCAGACAATTCACTTTGGTTTATTGCGCTATCTGTAATAGCACCCGAGATATCACCAGATATATATTGGATTTTTCCCTGACACTGAGTGTCCGACCCCATGAGACTGTGGTTTTCTCGGCCCCTGGTGGTCCGAGGTCGATCCCGCTGAACAGATTCATGCGCCAGGGCCTTCTACAGACAATGCACTTTGACTTATTGCGCTATCTGTAATAGCACTCGAGATATCACCAGATATATATTGGATTTTTCCCTGACCCTGAGTGTCCGGCTCCATGAGACGGTGGTTGTCTCGGCCCCTGGTGGTTGGAGGTCGTTCCCGCTGCACAGATTCGTGCGACAGGGCCTCCTACAGACAATGCACTTTGATTTATTACGCTATCTGTAATAGCACCCGAGATATCACCAGATATATTTTGGATTTTCCCCTGACCCTGAGTGTCCGGCCCCAGGAGACGGTGGTTTTCTCGGGCCCTGGTGGTCCGAGGTTGTTCCCGCGGTACAGATTCATGCGCCGGGGCCCCCTACAGACAATGCACTTTGATTTATTTTGCTATCTGTAATATAACCCGAGATATCACCAGATATATATTGGATTTTACCCTGACCCTGTGTGTCCGGCCCCATTTGTCGGTGGTTTTCTCGGCCCCTGGTGGTCCGAGGTCGTTCCCGCTGCACAGATTCATGCGCCAGGGCCTCCTACAGACAATGCACTTTGATTTATTGCGCTATCTGCAATAGCACCCGAGATATCACCTGATATATATTGGATTTTTCCCTGACCCTGAGTGTCCGGCCCCATGAGACGGTGGTTTTCTCGGCCCCTGGTATTTCGAGGTCGTTCCCGCTGCACAGATGCATGCGCCATGGCCTCCTGCAGATAATTCAGTTTGGTTTATTGCGCTATCTCTACTAGCACCCGAGATATCAACAGATATGTATTGGATTTTTCCCTGACCCTGAGTGTCCGGCCCCATGAGACGGTGGTTTTCTCGGCCCCTGGTGGTCCGAGGTCGTTCCCGATGCACAGATTCATGCGCCAGGGCCTCCTGCAGATAATTCACTTTGGTTTATTGCGCTATCTCTAATAATACCCGAGATATCACCAGATATATATTGGATTTTCCCCAGAGCCTGAGTATCCGGCCCCATGAGACTGTGGTTTTCTCGGCCCCTGGTGGTCCGAGGTCGTTCCCGCTGCACAGATTCATGCGCCAGGGCCCCCTACAGACAATGCACTTTTATTTATTGTGCTATCTGTAATAGCACCCGAGATATCACCAGATATATATTGGACTTTTCCCTGACCCTGAGTGTCCGGCCCCATGAGACGGTGGTTGTCTCGGCCCCTGGTTGTTAGAGGTGCTTCCTGCTGCACAGATTCGTGCGCCAGGGCCTCCTACAGACAATGCACTTTGTTTTATTGCGCTATCTTTAACAGCACCCGAGATATCACCAGATATATGTTGGATCTTTCACTGACCCTGAGTGTCCGGCCCCATGAGACTGTGGTTTTCGCGGACCTTGGTGGTCCGAGGTCGTTCCCGCTGCACAGATTCATGCGCCAGGGCCTCCTACAGACAATGCACTTTGGCTTAATATGCTATCTCAAATAGCACCCGAGATATCACCAGATATATATTGGATTTTCCCCTGACCCTGAGTGTCCGTCCCAATGAGACGGTGTTTGTCTCGGCCCCTGGTGGTCCGAGGTCGTTCCCGTTGCACAGATTCATGCGCCAGGGCCTCCTGCAGATAATACACTTTGGTTTATTGCGCTATCTGTAATAGCACTCGAGATATCACCAGATATATGCTGGATTTTTACATGACCTTGGGTGACGGATTCCGAATATCTGTAATTTTCTCGGCCCCTGGTGGTCCGAGGTAGATACCGCTGCACAGATTCGTGCGCCAGGGCCTCCTACAGACAATGCATTTTGATTTATTGCGCTATCTGTTATAGCACCCGAGATATCACCAGATATATATTGGATTTTTCCCGGACCCTGAGTGTCCGGCCCCATGAGACGGCGGTTTTCTCAGCCCATGGTGGTCCGAGGTCGTTCCCGCTGCACAGATTCATGCGCCAGGGCCTCCTACAGACAATGCACTTTGATTTATTGCGCTATCTGTAATAGCACCCGAGCTATCACCAGATATATATTGGATTTTTCCCTGACCCTGAGTGCCCGGCCCGATGTGTCGGTGATTTTCTCGGACCCTGGTGATCCGAGGTAGATACCGCTGCACAGATTCATGCGCCAGGGCCTCCTGCAGATAAGTCACTTTGATTTATCGCGCTATCTCTAATAGCACCCGAGATATCACCAGATATATATTGGATTTTACCCTGACCCTGAGTGTCCGGCCCCATGAGACTGTGGTTTTCTCGGCCCCTGGTGGTCCGAGGTCGTTCCCGCTGCACAGATTCATGTGCCAGGGCCTCCTACAGACAATGCACTTTGATTTATTGCGCTATGTGTAATAGCACCCGAGCTATCACCAGATATATATTGGATTTTTCCCTGACCCTGAGTGCCCGGCCCCATGTGTCGGTGATTTTCTCGGACCCTGGTGATCCGAGGTAGATACCGCTGCACAGATTCATGCGCCAGGGCCTCCTACAGACAATGCACTTTGTTTTATTGCGCTATCTTTAACAGCACCCGAGATATCACCAGATATATGTTGGATCTTTCACTGACCCTGAGTGTCCGGCCCCATGAGACTGTGGTTTTCGCGGACCTTGGTGGTCCGAGGTCGTTCCCGCTGCACAGATTCATGCGCTAGGGCCTCCTGCAGATAATTCACTTTGGTTTATTGCGCTATCTCTAATAGCACCCGAGATATCACCAGATAGATATTGGATTTTACCCTGACCCTGAGTGTCCGGCCCCATGTGTCGGTGGTTTTCTCGGCCCCTGGTGGTCCGAGGTCGTCCCCGCTGCACAGATTCATGCGCCAGGGCCTCCTACAGACAATGCACTTTGGCTTAATATGCTATCTCAAATAGCACCCGAGATATCACCAGATATATACTGGATTTTCCCCTGACCCTGAGTGTCCGGCCCAATGAGACGGTGTTTGTCTCGGCCCCTGAGGGCCGAGGTCGTTCCCGCTGCACAGATTCATGCGCCAGGGCCTCCTACAGACAATGCACTTTGATTTATTGCGCCATCCGTAATAGCACCCGAGTTATCATCAGATATATATTGGATTTTCCCCTGACCCTGAGTGTCCGGCCCCATGAGACTGTGGTTGTCTCGGCCCCTGGTGGTCCGAGGTCGTTCCCGCTGTCCAGATTGACGCGGCAGGGCCTCCTACAGACAATGCACTTTGATTTATTGCGCTATCTGTAATAGCACCCGAGATATCACCAGATATATATTGGATTTTTCCCGGACCCTGAGTGTCCGGCCCCATGAGATGGTAGTTTTCTCGGCCCCTGGTGATCCGAGGTCGTTCCCGCTGCACAGATTCATGCGCCAGGGCCTCCTGCAGATAATTCACTTTGGTTTATTGCGCTATCTCTAATAGCACCCGAGATATCACCAGATATATATTGGATTTTTCCCTGATACTGAGTGTCCGGCCCCATGAGACTGTGGTTGTCTCGGCCCCTGGTGGTCCGAGGTCGTTCCCGCTGTCCAGATTGACGCGGCAGGGCCTCCTACAGACAATGCACTTTGATTTATTGCGCTATCTGTAATAGCACCCGAGATATCACCAGATATATATTGGATTTTTCCCTGACCCTGAGTGTCCGGCCCCATGAGATGGTAGTTTTCTCGGCCCCTGGTGATCCGAGGTCGTTCCCGCTGCACAGATTCATGCGCCAGGGCCTCCTGCAGATAATTCACTTTGGTTTATTGCGCTATCTCTAATAGCACCCGAGATATCACCAGATATATATTGGATTTTTCCCTGATACTGAGTGTCCAACCCCATGAGACTGTGGTTTTCTCGGCCCCTGGTGGTCCGAGGTAGTTTCCGCTGCACAGATTCATGCGCAAGGTCCTCCTACAGACAATGCACTTTGATTTATTGCGCTATCTGCAATAGCACTCGAGATATAACCAGATATATATTGGATTTTTCACTGACCCTGAGTGTCCGGCCCCATGAGAATGTGGTTTTCTCGGCCCCTGGTGGTCCGAGGTCGTTCCCGTTGCACAGATTCATGCGCCAGGGCCTCCTGCAGATAATACACTTTGGTTTATTGCGCTATCTCTAATAGCACCCGAGATATCACCAGATATATATTGGATTTTCCCCTGACCCTGAGTGTCCGGCCCCATGAGACGGTTGTTGTCTCGGCCCCTGGGGGTCCGAGGTCGTTCCCGCTGCACAGATTCATGCGCCAGGGCCTCCTGCAGATAATTCACTTTGGTTTATTGCGCTATCTCTAATAGCACCCGAGATATCACCAGATATATATTGGATTTTACCCTGACCCTGAGTGTCCGGCCCCATGAGACTGCGGTTTTCTCGGCCCCTGGTGGTCCGAGGTCGTTCCCGCTGCACAGATTCATGCGCCAGGGCCTCCTACAGACAATGCACTTTGATTTATTGCGCTATCTGTAATAGCACCCGAGCTATCACCAGATATATATTGGATTTTTCCCTGACCCTGAGTGCCCGGCCCCATGTGTCGGTGATTTTCTCGGACCCTGGTGATCCGAGGTAGATACCGCTGCACAGATTCATGCGCCAGGGCCTCCTGCAGATAATTCACTTTGGTTTATTGCGCTATCTCTAATAGCACCCGAGATATCACCAGATATATATTGGATTTTACCCTGACCCTGAGTGTCCGGCCCCATGAGACTGTGGCTTTCTCGGCCCCTGGTGGTCCGAGGTCGTTCCCGCTGCACAGATTCATGCGCCGGGGCCCCCTACAGACAATGCACTTTGATTTATTTTGCTATCTGTAATATAACCCGAGATATCACCAGATATATATTGGATTTTACCCTGAACCTGAGTGTCCGGCCCCATTTGTCGGTGGTTTTCTCGGCCCCTGGTGGTCCGAGGTCGTCCCCGCTGCACAGATTCATGCGCCAGGGCCTCCTACAGACAAAGCACTTTGATTTATTGCGCTATCTGTAATAGCACCCGAGATATCACCAGATGTATATTGAATTTTTCCCTGACCCTGAGTTTCCGGCCCCATGAGACGGTGGTTTTCTCGGCCCCTGGTATTTCGAGGTCGTCCCCGCTGCACAGATTCATGCGCCAGGGCCTCCTACAGACAATGCACTTTGATTTATTGCGCTATCTGTAATAGCACCCGAGATATCACCAGATATATATTGGATTTTCCCCTGACCCTGAGTGTCCGGCCCCATGAGACGGTGGTTTTCTCGGCCCCTGGAGGTCCGAGGACGTTCCGCAGCACAGATTCATGCGCCAGGGCCTCCTACAGACAATGCACTTTGGCTTAATGCGCTATCTCAAATAGCACCCGAGATATCACCAGATATATATTGGATTTTCCCCTGACCCTGAGTGTCCGTCCCAATGAGACGGTGTTTGTCTCGGCCCCTGGTGGTCCGAGGTCGTTCCCGTTGCACAGATTCATGCGCCAGGGCCTCCTGCAGATAATACACTTTGGTTTATTGCGCTATCTGTAATAGCACTCGAGATATCACCAGATATATGCTGGATTTTTACATGACCTTGGGTGACGGATTCCGAATATCTGTAATTTTCTCGGCCCCTGGTGGTCCGAGGTAGATACCGCTGCACAGATTCGTGCGCCAGGGCCTCCTACAGACAATGCACTTTGATTTATTGCGCTATGTGTAATAGCACCCGAGCTATCACCAGATATATATTGGATTTTTCCCTGACCCTGAGTGCCCGGCCCCATGTGTCGGTGATTTTCTCGGACCCTGGTGATCCGAGGTAGATACCGCTGCACAGATTCATGCGCCAGGGCCTCCTGCAGATAATTAACTTTGGTTTATTGCGCTATCTCTAATAGCACCCGAGATATCACCAGATATATATTGGATTTTACCCTGACCCTGAGTGTCCGGCCCCATGAGACTGTGGTTTTCTCGGCCCCTGGTGGTCCGAGGTAGTTCCCGCTGCACAGATTCACGCGCCAGGGCCTCCTACAGACAATGCACTTTGATTTCTTGGGCTATCTGTAATAGCACCCGAGATATCGCCAGGTATATATTGGATTTTTCCCTGACCCTGAGGGTCCGGCCCCATGAGACGGTGGTTTTCTCGGCCCCTGGTGGTAAGAGGTCGTTCCCGCTGCACACATGCATGCGCCAGGGCCTCCAGCAGATAATTCATTTTGGATTATTGCGCTATCTCTAATAGCACCCGAGATATCACCAGATATATATTGGATTTTTCCCCGACCCTGAGTGTCCGGCCCCATGAGACGGTTGTTTTCTCGGCCGCTGGTGGTCCGAAGTCGTTCCCGCTGGCCAGATTCATTCGCCAGTGCCTCCTACAGACAATGCACTTTGGTTTATTGCGCTATCTCCAATAGCACCCGAAATATCACCAGATATATATTGGATTTTTGCCTGACCCTGAGTGTCCGGCCCTATGAGACGGTGGTTGTCTCGGCCTCTGGTGGTCGGAGGTCGTTCCCGCTGCACAGATGCATACGCCAGGGCCTCCTACAGATAATTCACTTTGATTTGTTGCGCTATCTGTAATAGCACCCGAGATATAACCAGATATATATCGGATTTTTCCCTGACCCTGAGTGTCCTGCCCCATGAGACGGTGGTTTTCTCGGCCCGTGGTGGTCCGAGGTCGTTCCCGCTGCACAGATTCATGCGCCAGGGCCTCCTGCAGATAATTCACTTTGGTTTATTGCGCTATCTCCAATAGCACCCGAAATATCACCAGATATATATTGGATTTTTGCCTGACCCTGAGTGTCCGGCCCTATGAGACGGTGGTTGTCTCGGCCCCTGGTGGTCGGAGGTCGTTCCCGCTGCACAGATGCATACGCCAGGGCCTCCTACAGATAATTCACTTTGGTTTATTGCGCTATCTCTAATAGCACCCAAGATATCACCAGATATATATTGGATTTTTCCCTGACCCTGAGTGTCCGGCCCCATGAGGCGGTGGTTTTCTCGGCCCCTGGTGGTCCGAGGTCGTTCCTGCTGCACAGATGCATGCGCCAGGGCCTCCTGCAGATAATTCACTTTGGTTTATTGCGCTATCTCTAATAGCACCCAAGATATCACCAGATATATATTGGATTTTTCCCTGACCCTGAGTGTCCGGCCCCATGAGGCGGTGGTTTTCTCGGCCCCTGGTGGTCCGAGGTCGTTCCCGCTGCACAGATGCATGCGCCAGGGCCTCCTGCAGATAATTCACTTTGGTTTATTGCGCTATCTCTAATAGCACCCGAGATATCACCAGATATATATTGGATTTTTCCTTGACCCTGAGTGTCCGGCCCCATGAGACGGTGGTCTTCTCGGCCCCTGGTGGTCCGAGGTCGTTCCCGCTGCCCAGATTCATGCGCCAGGGCCTCCTGCAGATAATTCACTTTGGTTTATTGCGCTATCTCTAATAGCACCCGAGATATCACCAGATATATATTGGATTTTCCCCGGACCCTGGCAGTCCGGCTCCATGAGAAGGTGATCTTCTCGGCCCCTGGTGGTCCGAGGTCGTTCCCGGTGCACAGAATCATGCGCCAGGGCTTCCTGCAGACAATGCACTTTGATTTATCGCGCTATCTCTAATAGCACCCGAGATATCACCAGATATATGCTGAGATTTTACATGACCTTGGGTGACGGATTCAGAATGTCTGTAATTTTCTCGGCCACTGGTGGTCCGAGGTCGTTCCTGCTGCACAGATTCATTCGCCAGTGCCTCCTACAGACAATGCACTTTGATTTATTGCTCTATCTCTAATAGCACCCGAGATATCACCAGATATATATTGGATTTTTCCCTGACCCTGAGTGTCCGGCCCCATGAGACGGTGGTTTTCTCGGCCTCTGGTGATCCGAGGTCGTTCCCGCTGAACAGATTCATTCGCAAGAGCCTCCTTCGGACAATGCACTTTGATTTATGGTGCTATCGGTAATAGCACCCGAGATATCACCAGATATATATTGGATTTTTCCCTGACCCTGAGTGTCCGGCCCCATGGGACGGTGGTTCCCTCGGCCCCTGGTAGTCCGAGGTCGTTCCCGCTACACCGATTCATGCGCCAAGGCCTCCTGCAGATAATTCACTTTGGTTTATTGCTCTATCTCCAATTGCACCCGAGATATCACCAGATATATATTGGATTTTCCCTGACCCTGAGTGTCCGGCCCAATGAGACTGTGGTTTTCTCGGCCCCTGGTGGTCCGAGGTCGTTCCCTCTGCACAGATTCATGCGCCAGGGCCTCCTACGGACAATGCACTTTGATTTATTGCGCTCTCTGTAACAGCACCCGAGATATCACCAGATATGTATTGGATTTTTCCCTGACCCTGAGTGTCCGGCCCCATGGGACGGTTGTTTTCTCGGCCCCTGGTGGTCCGAGGTCGTTCCCGCTGCCCAGATTCATGCGCCAGGGCCTCCTACAGACAATGCACTTTGATTTATTGCGCTATCTGTAATAGCACATGAGATATCACCGGATATATATTGGATTTTTCCCTGACCCTGAGTGTCCGGCCCCATGAGACGGTGGTTTACTCGACCCCTGGTGGTCGGACGTCGTTCCCGCTGCACAGATGCATGCGCCAGGGCCTCCTGCAGATAATTCACTTTGGTTTATTGCGCTATTTCTAATAGCACCCGAGATATCACCAGATATATATTGGATTTTCCACGGACCCTGAATGTCCGGTCCCATGAGACGGTGCTTTTCTCGGACCCTGGTCGTCCGAGGTCGTTCCCGCTGCACAGATTCATGCCCCAGGGCCACCTACAGACAATGCACTTTGATTTATTGCGCTATCTGTAATAGCACCCGAGATGTCACCAGATATATATTGGATTTTTCCCTGACCCTGAGTGTCCGGCCCCATGAGACTGTAGTTTTCTCGGCCCCTGGTGGTCCGAGGTCGTTCCCGCTGCACAGATTCATGCGCCAGGGCCTCCTACAGACAATGCACTTTGATTTATTGCGCTATCTGTAATAGCGCCCGAGATTTCACCACATATATATTGGATTTTTCAATGACCCAGAGTGTCCGGCCCTATGAGGCGGTGGTTTTCTCGGCCCCAGGCGGTCCGAGGTCGTTCCCGCTGCACAGATGCATGCGCCAGGGCCTCCTACAGACAATGCACTTTGATTTATTGCGCTATCTGTAATAGCACCCGAGATATCACCAGATATATATTGGATTTTTCACTGACCCTGAGTGTCCGGCCCCATGAGACGGTGGTTTTCTCGGCCCCTGGTGGTCCGAGGTCGTTCCCGCTGCACAGATTCGTGCGCCAGGGCCTCCTACAGACAATGCACTTTGATTTATTGCGCTATCTGTAATAGCACCCGAGATATCACCAGATATATGCTGCATTTTTACATGAACTTGGGTGACGGATTCCGAATATCACTAATTTTCTCGGCCCCTGGTGGTCGGAGGTCGTTCCCGCTGCACAGATGCATGCGCCAGGGCCTCCTGCAGATAATTCACTTTGGTTTATTGCGCTATCTCTAATAGCACCCGAGATATCATCAGATATATATTGGATTTTCCCCGGACCCTGAATGTCCGGCCCCATGAGACGGTCGTTCTCTCGGCCCCTGGAGGTCCGAGGACGTTCCCGCTGCACAGATTCATGCGCCAGGGCCTCCTACAAGTAATGCACTCTGATTTATTGCGCTATCTGTAATAGCACCCGAGATATCACAAGATATATATTGGATTTTTCCCTGACCCTGAGTGTCCGGCCCCATGAGACGGTGGTTGTCTCGCCCCTGGTGGTCCGAGGTCGTTCCCGCTACACAGATTCATGCGCCAGGGCCTCCTACAGACAATGCACTTTGATTTATTGCGCTATCTGTAATAGCACCCGAGATATCACCAGATATATATTGGATTTTACCCTGGCCCTGAGTGTCCGGCCCCATGAGACGGTCGTTCTCTCGGCCCCTGGAGGTCCGAGGACGTTCCCGCTGCACAGATTCATGCGCCAGGGCCTCCTACAAGTAATGCACTTTGATTTATTGCGCTATCTGTAATAGCACCCGAGATATCACCAGATATATGCTGCATTTTTACATGAACTTGGGTGACGGATTCCGAATATCACTAATTTTCTCGGCCCCTGGTGGTCCGAGGTCGTTCCTGCTGCACAGATTCATTCGCCAGTGCCTCCTACAGACAATGCACTTTGATTTATTGCGGTATCTCTAATAGCACCCTAGATATCACCAGATATATATTGGGTTTTTCCCTGACCCTTACAGTCCGGCCCCATGAGACGGTGATTTTCTCGGCCCCTGGTGGTCCGAGGTCGTTCCCGCTGCACAGATTCATGCGCCAGGGCCTCCTACAGACAATGCACTTTGATTTATTACGCTATCTGTAATAGCACCCGAGATATCACCAGATATATATTGGATTTTACCCTGGCCCTGAGTGTCCGGCCCCATGAGACGGTCGTTCTCTCGGCCCCTGGAGGTCCGAGGACGTTCCCGCTGCACAGATTCATGCGCCAGGGCCTCCTACAGACAATGCACTTTGATTTATTGCGCTATCTGTAATAGCACCCGAGATATCACCAGATATATATTGGATTTTACCCTGGCCCTGAGTGTCCGGCCCCATGAGACGGTCGTTCTCTCGGCCCCTGGAGGTCCGAGGACGTTCCCGCTGCACAGATTCATGCGCCAGGGCCTCCTACAAGTAATGCACTTTGATTTATTGCGCTATCTGTAATAGCAGCCGAGATATCACCAGATACATATTGGATTTTTCACTGACCCTGAGTGTCCGGCCCCATGAGGCGGTTGTTTTCTCGGCCCCTGGTGGTCCGAGGTCGTTCCCGCTGCACAGATTCATGCGCCAGGGCCTCCTACAGACAATGCACTTTGATTTATTGTGCTATCTCTAATAGCACCCAAGATATCACCAGATATATATAGGATTTTTCCCTGACCCTGAGTGTCCGTCCCCATGAGACTGTGGTTTTTTCGGCCCCTGGTGGTCCGAGGTCGTTCCCGTTGCACAGATTCATGCGCCAGGGCCTCCTGCAGATAATTCACCTTTGATTTATTGCGCTATCTGAAATAGCACCCGAGATATCACCAGATATATATTGGATTTTTCACTGACCCTAAGTGTCCTTCCCCTCGGGACGGTGGTTTTCTCGGCCCCTGGTGGTCCGAGGTCGTTCCCGCTGCACAGATTCATGCGCCAGGGCCTCCTGCAGATAATTCACTTTGGTTTATTGCGCTATCTCTAATAGCGCCCGAGATATCACCAGATATATATTGGATTTTTCCCTGACCCTGAGTGTCCGGCCCCATGTGACTGCGGTTTTCTCGGCCCCTGGTGGTCCGAGGTCGTTCCGGCTGCACAGATTCATGCGCCAGGGCCTCCTACAGACAATGCACTTTGATTTATTGCGCTATCTGTAATAGCACCCGAGATATCACCAGATATATATTGGATTTTTCCCCGACCCTGAGTGTCCGGCCCCATGAGACGGTTGTTTTCTCGGCCGCTGGTGGTCCGAAGTCGTTCCCGCTGGCCAGATTCATTCGCCAGTGCCTCCTACAGACAATGCACTTTGGTTTATTGCGCTATCTCCAATAGCACCCGAAATATCACCAGATATATATTGGATTTTTGCCTGACCCTGAGTGTCCGGCCCTATGAGACGGTGGTTGTCTCGGCCCCTGGTGGTCGGAGGTCGTTCCCGCTGCACAGATGCATACGCCAGGGCCTCCTACAGATAATTCACTTTGATTTGTTGCGCTATCTGTAATAGCACCCGAGATATAACCAGATATATATCGGATTTTTCCCTGACCCTGAGTGTCCTGCCCCATGAGACGGTGGTTTTCTCGGCCCGTGGTGGTCCGAGGTCGTTCCCGCTGCACAGATTCATGCGCCGGGGCCTCCTGCAGATAATTCACTTTGGTTTATTGCGCTATCTCCAATAGCACCCGAAATATCACCAGATATATATTGGATTTTTGCCTGACCCTGAGTGTCCGGCCCTATGAGACGGTGGTTGTCTCGGCCCCTGGTGGTCGGAGGTCGTTCCCGCTGCACAGATGCATACGCCAGGGCCTCCTACAGATAATTCACTTTGGTTTATTGCGCTATCTCTAATAGCACCCAAGATATCACCAGATATATATTGGATTTTTCCCTGACCCTGAGTGTCCGGCCCCATGAGGCGGTGGTTTTCTCGGCCCCTGGTGGTCCGAGGTCGTTCCTGCTGCACAGATGCATGCGCCAGGGCCTCCTGCAGATAATTCACTTTGGTTTATTGCGCTATCTCTAATAGCACCCAAGATATCACCAGATATATATTGGATTTTTCCGTGACCCTGAGTGTCCGGCCCCATGAGGCGGTGGTTTTCTCGGCCCCTGGTGGTCCGAGGTCGTTCCCGCTGCACAGATGCATGCGCCAGGGCCTCCTGCAGATAATTCACTTTGGTTTATTGCGCTATCTCTAATAGCACCCGAGATATCACCAGATATATATTGGATTTTTCCCTGACCCTGAGTGTCCGGCCCCATGAGACGGTGGTCTTCTCGGCCCCTGGTGGTCCGAGGTCGTTCCCGCTGCCCAGATTCATGCGCCAGGGCCTCCTGCAGATAATTCACTTTGGTTTATTGCGCTATCTCTAATAGCACCCGAGATATCACCAGATATATATTGGATTTTCCCCGGACCCTGGCAGTCCGGCTCCATGAGAAGGTGATCTTCTCGGCCCCTGGTGGTCCGAGGTCGTTCCCGGTGCACAGAATCATGCGCCAGGGCTTCCTGCAGACAATGCACTTTGATTTATCGCGCTATCTCTAATAGCACCCGAGATATCACCAGATATATGCTGAGATTTTACATGACCTTGGGTGACGGATTCAGAATGTCTGTAATTTTCTCGGCCACTGGTGGTCCGAGGTCGTTCCTGCTGCACAGATTCATTCGCCAGTGCCTCCTACAGACAATACACTTTGATTTATTGCTCTATCTCTAATAGCACCCGAGATATCACCAGATATATATTGGATTTTTCCCTGACCCTGAGTGTCCGGCCCCATGAGACGGTGGTTTTCTCGGCCTCTGGTGATCCGAGGTCGTTCCCGCTGAACAGATTCATTCGCAAGAGCCTCCTTCGGACAATGCACTTTGATTTATGGTGCTATCGGTAATAGCACCCGAGATATCAACAGATATATATTGGATTTTTCCCTGACCCTGAGTGTCCGGCCCCATGGGACGGTGGTTTCCTCGGCCCCTGGTAGTCCGAGGTCGTTCCCGCTACACCGATTCATGCGCCAAGGCCTCCTGCAGATAATTCACTTTGGTTTATTGCTCTATCTCCAATTGCACCCGAGATATCACCAGATATATATTGGATTTTCCCTGACCCTGAGAGTCCGGCCCCATGAGACTGTGGTTTTCTCGGCCCCTGGTGGTCCGACTTCGTTCCCGCTTCACAGATTCATGCGGCAGGGCCTCCTACAGACCATGCACTTTGATTTAGTGAGCTATCTGCAATAGCACCCGAGATATCACCAGATATATATTGGATTTTCCCTGACCCTGAGTGTCCGGCCCAATGAGACTGTGGTTTTCTCGGCCCCTGGTGGTCCGAGGTCGTTCCCTCTGCACAGATTCATGCGCCAGGGCCTCCTACGGACAATGCACTTTGATTTATTGCGCTCTCTGTAACAGCACCCGAGATATCACCAGATATGTATTGGATTTTTCCCTGACCCTGAGTGTCCGGCCCCATGGGACGGTGGTTTTCTCGGCCCCTGGTGGTCCGAGGTCGTTCCCGCTGCCCAGATTCATGCGCCAGGGCCTCCTACAGACAATGCACTTTGATTTATTGCGCTATCTGTAATAGCACATGAGATATCACCGGATATATATTGGATTTTTCCCTGACCCTGAGTGTCCGGCCCCATGAGACGGTGGTTTACTCGACCCCTGGTGGTCGGACGTCGTTCCCGCTGCACAGATGCATGCGCCAGGGCCTCCTGCAGATAATTCACTTTGGTTTATTGCGCTATTTCTAATAGCACCCGAGATATCACCAGATATATATTGGATTTTCCACGGACCCTGAATGTCCGGTCCCATGAGACGGTGCTTTTCTCGGACCCTGGTCGTCCGAGGTCGTTCCCGCTGCACAGATTCATGCCCCAGGGCCACCTACAGACAATGCACTTTGATTTATTGCGCTATCTGTAACAGCACCCGAGATGTCACCAGATATATATTGGATTTTTCCCTGACCCTGAGTGTCCGGCCCCATGAGACTGTAGTTTTCTCGGCCCCTGGTGGTCCGAGGTCGTTCCCGCTGCACAGATTCATGCGCCAGGGCCTCCTACAGACAATGCACTTTGATTTATTGCGCTATCTGTAATAGCGCCCGAGATTTCACCACATATATATTGGATTTTTCAATGACCCAGAGTGTCCGGCCCCATGAGGCGGTGGTTTTCTCGGCCCCAGGCGGTCCGAGGTCGTTCCCGCTGCACAGATGCATGCGCCAGGGCCTCCTACAGACAATGCACTTTGATTTATTGCGCTATCTGTAATAGCACCCGAGATATCACCAGATATATATTGGATTTTTCACTGACCCTGAGTGTCCGGCCCCATGAGACGGTGGTTTTCTCGGCCCCTGGTGGTCCGAGGTCGTTCCCGCTGCACAGATTCGTGCGCCAGGGCCTCCTACAGACAATGCACTTTGATTTATTGCGCTATCTGTAATAGCACCCGAGATATCACCAGATATATGCTGCATTTTTACATGAACTTGGGTGACGGATTCCGAATATCACTAATTTTCTCGGCCCCTGGTGGTCGGAGGTCGTTCCCGCTGCACAGATGCATGCGCCAGGGCCTCCTGCAGATAATTCACTTTGGTTTATTGCGCTATCTCTAATAGCACCCGAGATATCATCAGATATATATTGGATTTTCCCCGGACCCTGAATGTCCGGCCCCATGAGACGGTCGTTCTCTCGGCCCCTGGAGGTCCGAGGACGTTCCCGCTGCACAGATTCATGCGCCAGGGCCTCCTACAAGTAATGCACTTTGATTTATTGCGCTATCTGTAATAGCACCCGAGATATCACAAGATATATATTGGATTTTTCCCTGACCCTGAGTGTCCGGCCCCATGAGACGGTGGTTGTCTCGCCCCTGGTGGTCCGAGGTCGTTCCCGCTACACAGATTCATGCGCCAGGGCCTCCTACAGACAATGCACTTTGATTTATTGCGCTATCTGTAATAGCACCCGAGATATCACCAGATATATATTGGATTTTACCCTGGCCCTGAGTGTCCGGCCCCATGAGACGGTCGTTCTCTCGGCCCCTGGAGGTCCGAGGACGTTCCCGCTGCACAGATTCATGCGCCAGGGCCTCCTACAAGTAATGCACTTTGATTTATTGCGCTATCTGTAATAGCACCCGAGATATCACCAGATATATGCTGCATTTTTACATGAACTTGGGTGACGGATTCCGAATATCACTAATTTTCTCGGCCCCTGGTGGTCCGAGGTCGTTCCTGCTGCACAGATTCATTCGCCAGTGCCTCCTACAGACAATGCACTTTGATTTATTGCGGTATCTCTAATAGCACCCTAGATATCACCAGATATATATTGGGTTTTTCCCTGACCCTTACAGTCCGGCCCCATGAGACGGTGATTTTCTCGGCCCCTGGTGGTCCGAGGTCGTTCCCGCTGCACAGATTCATGCGCCAGGGCCTCCTACAGACAATGCACTTTGATTTATTACGCTATCTGTAATAGCACCCGAGATATCACCAGATATATATTGGATTTTACCCTGGCCCTGAGTGTCCGGCCCCATGAGACGGTCGTTCTCTCGGCCCCTGGAGGTCCGAGGACGTTCCCGCTGCACAGATTCATGCGCCAGGGCCTCCTACAGACAATGCACTTTGATTTATTGCGCTATCTGTAATAGCACCCGAGATATCACCAGATATATATTGGATTTTACCCTGGCCCTGAGTGTCCGGCCCCATGAGACGGTCGTTCTCTCGGCCCCTGGAGGTCCGAGGACGTTCCCGCTGCACAGATTCATGCGCCAGGGCCTCCTACAAGTAATGCACTTTGATTTATTGCGCTATCTGTAATAGCAGCCGAGATATCACCAGATACATATTGGATTTTTCACTGACCCTGAGTGTCCGGCCCCATGAGGCGGTTGTTTTCTCGGCCCCTGGTGGTCCGAGGTCGTTCCCGCTGCACAGATTCATGCGCCAGGGCCTCCTACAGACAATGCACTTTGATTTATTGTGCTATCTCTAATTGCACCCAAGATATCACCAGATATATATAGGATTTTTCCCTGACCCTGAGTGTCCGTCCCCATGAGACTGTGGTTTTTTCGGCCCCTGGTGTTCCGAGGTCGTTCCCGTTGCACAGATTCATGCGCCAGGGCCTCCTGCAGATAATTCACCTTTGATTTATTGCGCTATCTGAAATAGCACCCGAGATATCACCAGATATATATTGGATTTTTCACTGACCCTAAGTGTCCTTCCCCACGGGACGGTGGTTTTCTCGGCCCCTGGTGGTCCGAGGTCGTTCCCGCTGCACAGATTCATGTGCCAGGGCCTCCTACAGATAACTCACTTTGGTTTATTGCGCTATCTCTAATAGCACCCGAGATATCAACAGATATATATTGGATTTTTCCCTGACCCTGAGTGTCCGGCCCCATGAGACGGTGGTTTTCTCGGCCCCTGGTGGTCCGAGGTCGTTCCCGCTGCACAGATTCATGCATCAGGGCCTCCTGAAGATAATTCCCATTGGCTTATTGCGCTATCTCTAATAGCACCCGAGATATCACCAGATATATATTGGATTTTCCTCTGACCCTGAGTGGCCGGCCCCATGAGACGGTGGTCTTCTCGGCCCCTGGTGGTCCGAGGTCGTTCCCGCTGCCCAGATTCATGCGCCACGGCCTCCTACTGATAATGCACTTTGATTTATTGCGCTATCTGTAATAGCACCCGAGATATCACCAGATATATATTGGATATATCCCTCACCCTGAGTGTCCAGCCCCATGAGACGGTGGTTTTCTCGGCCCCTGGTGGACCGAGGTCGTTCCCGCTGCACAGATTCATGCGCCAGGGCCTCCTGCAGATAATTCACTTTGGTTTATTGCGCTATCTCTAATAGCGCCCGAGATATCACCAGATATATATTGGATTTTTCCCTGACCCTGAGTGTCTGGCCCCATGTGACTGCGGTTTTCTCGGCCCCTGGTGGTCCGAGGTCGTTCCGGCTGCACAGATTCATGCGCCAGGGCCTCCTACAGACAATGCACTTTGATTTATTGCGCTATCTGTAATAGCACCCGAGATATCACCAGATATATATTGGATTTTTCACTGACCCTGAGTGTCCGGCCCCATGAGATGGTGGTTTTCTCGGCCCCTGGTGATCCGAGGTCGTTCCCGCTGCACAGATTCATGCGCCAGGGCCTCCTACGGACAATGCACTTTGATTTATTGCGCTATCTGTAATAGCACATGAGATATCACCGGATATATATTGGATTTTTCCCTGACCCTGAGTGTCCGGCCCCATGAGACGGTGGTTTACTCGGCCCCTGGTGGTCGGAGGTCGTTCCCGCTGCACAGATGCATGCGCCAGGGCCTCCTGCAGATAATTCACTTTGGTTTATTGCGCTATCTCTAATAGCACCCGAGATATCACCAGATATATATTGGATTTTCCCCGGACCCTGAATGTCCGGCCCCATGAGACGGTGCTTTTCTCGGACCCTGGTCGTCCGAGGTCGTTCCCGCTGCACAGATTCATGCCCCAGGGCCACCTACAGACAATGCACTTTGATTTATTGCGCTATCTGTAATAGCACCCGAGATGTCACCAGATATATATTGGATTTTTCCCTGACCCTGAGTGTCCGGCCCCATGAGACTGTAGTTTTCTCGGCCCCTGGTGGTCCGAGGTCGTTCCCGCTGCACAGATTCATGCGCCAGGGCCTCCTACAGACAAGGCACTTTGATTTATTGCGCTATCTGTAATAGCGCCCGAGATTTCACCACATATATATTGGATTTTACAATGACCCAGAGTGTCCGGCCACATGAGGCGGTGGTTTTCTCGGCCCCTGGTGGTCCGAGGTCGTTCCCGCTGCACAGATTCGTGCGCCAGGGCCTCCTACAGACAATGCACTTTGATTTATTGCGCTATCTGTAATAGCACCCGAGATATCACCAGATATATGCTGCATTTTTACATGAACTTGGGTGACGGATTCCGAATATCACTAATTTTCTCGGCCCCTGGTGGTCCGAGGTCGTTCCTGCTGCACAGATTCATTCGCCAGTGCCTCCTACAGACAATGCACTTTGATTTATTGCGGTATCTCTAATAGCACCCTAGATATCACCAGATATATATTGGGTTTTTCCCTGACCCTTACACTCCGGCCCCATGAGACGGTGATTTTCTCGGCCCCTGGTGGTCCGAGGTCGTTCCCGCCGCACAGATTCATGCGCCAGGGCCTCCTACAGACAATGCACTTTGATTTATTGCGCTATCTGTAATAGCACCCGAGATATCACCAGATATATATTGGATTTTACCCTGGCCCTGAGTGTCCGGCCCCATGAGACGGTCGTTCTCTCGGCCCCTGGAGGTCCGAGGACGTTCCCGCTGCACAGATTCATGCGCCAGGGCCTCCTACAAGTAATGCACTTTGATTTATTGCGCTATCTGTAATAGCACCCGAGATATCACCAGATATATATTGGATTTTTCCCTGACCCTGAGTGTCCGGCCCCATGAGACGGTGGTTGTCTCGCCCCTGGTGGTCCGAGGTCGTTCCCGCTGCACAGATTCATGCGCCAGTGCCTCCTACAGACAATGCACTTTGATTTATTGCGCTATCTGTAATAGCAGCCGAGATATCACCAGATACATATTGGATTTTTCACTGACCCTGAGTGTCCGGCCCCATGAGGCGGTTGTTTTCTCGGCCCCTGGTGGTCCGAGGTCGTTCCCGCTGCACAGATTCATGCGCCAGGGCCTCCTACAGACAATGCACTTTGATTTATTGCGCTATCTCTAATAGCACCCAAGATATCACCAGATATATATAGGATTTTTCCCTGACCCTGAGTGTCCGTCCCCATTAGACTGTGGTTTTTTCGGCCCCTGGTGGTCCGAGGTCGTTCCCGTTGCACAGATTCATGCGCCAGGGCCTCCTGCAGATAATTCACCTTTGATTTATTGCGCTATCTGTAATAGCACCCGAGATATCACCAGATATATATTGGATTTTTCACTGACCCTAAGTGTCCTTCCCCTCGGGACGGTGGTTTTCTCGGCCCCTGGTGGTCCGAGGTCGTTCCCGCTGCACAGATTCATGCGCCAGGGCCTCCTACAGATAACTCACTTTGGTTTATTGCGCTATCTCTAATAGCACCCGAGATATCAACAGATATATATTGGATTTTTCCCTGACCCTGAGTGTCCGGCCCCATGAGACGGTGGTTTTCTCGGCCCCTGGTGGTCCGAGGTCGTTCCCGCTGCACAGATTCATGCATCAGGGCCTCCTGAAGATAATTCCCATTCGCTTATTGCGCTATCTCTAATAGCACCCGAGATATCACCAGATATATATTGGATTTTCCTCTGACCCTGAGTGGCCGGCCCCATGAGACGGTGGTCTTCTCGGCCCCTGGTGGTCCGAGGTCGTTCCCGCTGCCCAGATTCATGCGCCACGGCCTCCTACTGATAATGCACTTTGATTTATTGCGCTATCTGTAATAGCACCCGAGATATCACCAGATATATATTGGATATATCCCTCACCCTGAGTGTCCAGCCCCATGAGACGGTGGTTTTCTCGGCCCCTGGTGGACCGAGCTCGTTCCCGCTGCACAGATTCATGCGCCAGGGCCTCCTGCAGATAATTCACTTTGGTTTATTGCGCTATCTCTAATAGCGCCCGAGATATCACCAGATATATATTGGATTTTTCCCTGACCCTGAGTGTCCGGCCCCATGTGACTGCGGTTTTCTCGGCCCCTGGTGGTCCGAGGTCGTTCCGGCTGCACAGATTCATGCGCCAGGGCCTCCTACAGACAATGCACTTTGATTTATTGCGCTATCTGTAATAGCACCCGAGATATCACCAGATATATATTGGATTTTTCACTGACCCTGAGTGTCCGGCCCCATGAGATGGTGGTTTTCTCGGCCCCTGGTGATCCGAGGTCGTTCCCGCTGCACAGGTTCATGCGCCAGGGCCTCCTACGGACAATGCACTTTGATTTATTGCGCTATCTGTAACAGCACCCGAGATATCACCAGATATATGCTGCATTTTTACATGAACTTGGGTGACGGATTCCGAATATCACTAATTTTCTCGGCCCCTGGTGGTCCGAGGTCGTTCCTGCTGCACAGATTCATGCGCCAGGGCCTCCTACAGACAATGCACTTTGATTTATTGCGCTATCTGTAATAGCGCCCGAGATTTCACCACATATATATTGGATTTTACAATGACCCAGAGTGTCCGGCCCCATGAGGCGGTGGTTTTCTCGGCCCCTGGTGGTCCGAGGTCGTTCCCGCTGCACAGATTCGTGCGCCAGGGCCTCCTACAGACAATGCACTTTGATTTATTGCGCTATCTGTAATAGCACCCGAGATATCACCAGATATATATTGGATTTTACCCTGGCCCTGAGTGTCCGGCCCCATGAGACGGTCGTTCTCTCGGCCCCTGGAGGTCCGAGGACGTTCCCGCTGCACAGATTCATGCGCCAGGGCCTCCTACAAGTAATGCACTTTGATTTATTGCGCTATCTGTAATAGCACCGGAGATATCACCAGATATATATTGGATTTTTCCCTGACCCTGAGTGTGCGGCCCCATGAGACGGTGGTTGTCTCGCCCCTGGTGGTCCGAGGTCGTTCCCGCTGCACAGATTCATGCGCCAGTGCCTCCTACAGACAATGCACTTTGATTTATTGCGCTATCTGTAATAGCAGCCGAGATATCACCAGATACATATTGGATTTTTCACTGACCCTGAGTGTCCGGCCCCATGAGGCGGTTGTTTTCTCGGCCCCTGGTGGTCCGAGGTCGTTCCCGCTGCACAGATTCATGCGCCAGGGCCTCCTACAGACAATGCACTTTGATTTATTGCGCTATCTCTAATAGCACCCAAGATATCACCAGATATATATAGGATTTTTCCCTGACCCTGAGTGTCCGTCCCCATTAGATTGTGGTTTTTTCGGCCCCTGGTGGTCCGAGGTCGTTCCCGTTGCACAGATTCATGCGCCAGGGCCTCCTGCAGATAATTCACCTTTGATTTATTGCGCTATCTGTAATAGCACCCGAGATATGACCAGATATATATTGGATTCTTCACTGACCCTAAGTGTCCTTCCCATCGGGACGGTGGTTTTCTCGGCCCCTGGTGGTCCGAGGTCGTTCCCGCTGCACAGATTCATGCGCCAGGGCCTCCTACAGATAACTCACTTTGGTTTATTGCGCTATCTCTAATAGCACCCGAGATATCAACAGATATATATTGGATTTTTCCCTGACCCTGAGTGTCCGGCCCCATGAGACGGTGGTTTTCTCGGCCCCTGGTGGTCCGAGGTCGTTCCCGCTGCACAGATTCATGCATCAGGGCCTCCTGCAGATAATTCACTTTCGTTTATTGCCCTATCTCTAATAGCACCCGAGATATCACCAGATATATATAGGATTTTTCCCTTACCCTGAGTGTCCGGCCCCATGAGACGGTGGTCTTCTCGGCCCCTGGTGGTCCGAGGTCGTTCCCGCTGCCCAGATTCATGCGCCACGGCCTCCTACTGATAATGCACTTGGATTTATTGCGCTATCTGTAATAGCACCCGAGATATCACCAGATATATATTGGATATATCCCTCACCCTGAGTGTCCAGCCCCATGAGACGGTGGTTTTCTCGGCCCCTGGTGGACCGAGGTCGTTCCCGCTGCACAGATTCATGCGCCAGGGCCTCCTGCAGATAATTCACTTTGGTTTATCGCGCTATCTCTAATAGCGCCCGAGATATCACCAGATATATATTGGATTTTTCCCTGACCCTGAGTGTCCGACCCCATGTGACTGCGGTTTTCTCGGCCCCTGGTGGCCCGAGGTCGTTCCGGCTGCACAGATTCATGCGCCAGGGCCTCCTACAGACAATGCACTTTGATTTATTGCGCTATCTGTAATAGCACCCGAGATATCACCAGATATATATTGGATTTTTCACTGACCCTGAGTGTCCGGCCCCATGAGATGGTGGTTTTCTCGGCCCCTGGTGATCCGAGGTCGTTCCCGCTGCACAGATTCATGCGCCAGGGCCTCCTACGGACAATGCACTTTGATTTATTGCGCTATCTGTGACAGCACCCGAGATATCACCAGATATGTATTGGATTTTTCCCTGACCCTGAGTGTCCGGCCCCATGGGACGGTGGTTTTCTCGGCCCCTGGTGGTCCGAGGTCGTTCCCGCTGCCCAGATTCATGCGCCAGGGCCTCCTACAGACAATGCACTTTGATTTATTGCGCTATCTGTAATAGCACATGAGATATCACCAGATATATATTGGATTTTCCCCGGACCCTGAATGTCCGGCCCCATGAGACGGTGCTTTTCTCGGACCCTGGTCGTCCGAGGTCGTTCCCACTGCACAGATTCATGCCCCAGGGCCACCTACAGACAATGCACTTTGATTTATTGCGCTATCTGTAATAGCACCCGAGATGTCACCAGATATATATTGGATTTTTCCCTGACCCTGAGTGTCCGGCCCCATGAGACTGTAGTTTTCTCGGCCCCTGGTGGTCCGAGGTCGTTCCCGCTGCACAGATTCATGCGCCAGGGCCTCCTACAGACAATGCACTTTGATTTATTGCGCTATCTGTAATAGCGCCCGAGATTTCACCACATATATATTGGATTTTTCAATGACCCAGAGTGTCCGGCCCCATGAGGCGGTGGTTTTCTCGGCCCCTGGCGGTCCGAGGTCGTTCCCGCTGCACAGATGCATGCGCCAGGGCCTCCTACAGACAATGCACTTTGATTTATTGCGCTATCTGTAATAGCACCCGAGATATCACCAGATATATACTGGATTTTACCCTGGCCCTGAGTGTCCGGCCCCATGAGACGGTCGTTCTCTCGGCCCCTGGAGGTCCGAGGACGTTCCCGCTGCACAGATTCATGCGCCAGGGCCTCCTACAAGTAATGCACTTTGATTTATTGCGCTATCTGTAATAGCACACGAGATATCACCAGATATATATTGGATTTTTCCCTGACCCTGAGTGTCCGGCCCCATGAGACGGTGGTTGTCTCGCCCCTGGTGGTCCGAGGTCGTTCCCGCTGCACAGATTCATGCATCAGGGCCTCCTGCAGATAATTCACTTTCGTTTATTGCCCTATCTCTAATAGCACCCGAGATATCACCAGATATATATTGGATTTTTCCCTTACCCTGAGTGTCCGGCCCCATGAGACGGTGGTTTTCTCGGCCCCTGGTGGTCCTAGGTCGTTCCCGCTGCACAGATGCATGCGCCAGGGCCTCCTGCAGATAACTCACTTTGGTTTATTGCGCTATCTCTAATAGCACCCGAGATATCACCAGATATATATTGGATTTTGCCCTGACCCTGAGTGTCCGGCCCCATGAGACTGTGGTTTTCTCGGCCCCTGGTGGTCCGAGGTCGTTCCCGCTGCACAGATTCATGCGCCAGGGCCTCCTGCAGATAATTCACTTTCGTTTATTGCGCTATCTCTAATAGCACCCGAGATATCACCAGATATATATTGGATTTTTCCCTTACCCTGAGTGTCCGGCCCCATGATACTGTGGTTTTCTCGGCCCCTGGTGGTCCGAGGTCGTTCCCGCTGCACAGATTCATGCGCCAGGGCCTCCTACAGACAATGCACTTTGATGTATTGCGCTATCTGTAATAGCACCCGAGATATCACCAGATATATATTGAATTTTCCCCTGACCCTGAGTGTCCGGCCCCATGAGACTGTGGTTTACTCGGCCCCTGGTTGTCCGAGGTCGTTCCGGCTGCACAGATTCATGCGCCACGGCCTCCTACAGACAATGCACTTTGATTTATTGCGCTATCTGTAATAGCACCCGAGATATCACCAGATATATATTGGATTTTTCACTGACCCTGAGTGTCCGGCCCCATGATATGGTGGTTTTCTCGGCCCCTGGTGATCCGAGGTCGTTCCCGCTGCACAGATTCATGCGCCAGGGCCTCTTGCAGATAACTCACTTTGGTTTATTGCGCTATCTGTAAGAGCACCCGAGATAGCACCAGATATATATTGGATTTTTCCCTGACCATGAGAGTCCGGCCCCATGAGACGGTGGTTTTATCGGCCCCTGGTGGTCCGAGGTCGTTCCCGCTGCACAGATTCATGCGCCATGGCCTCCTACAGACAATGCGCGTTGGTTTATTGCGCTATGTGTAATAGCACCCGAGATATCACCAGATATATATTGGATTTTTGCCTGACCCTGAGTTCTCGGCCCCATGAGACTGTGGTTTTCTCGGCCCCTGGTGGTCCGAGGTCGTTCCCGCTGCACAGATTCATGCATCAGGGCCTCCTGCAGACAATGCACTTTGATTTATTGCGCTATCTGTAATAGCACCCGAGATATCACCAGATATATATTGGATTTTTCACTGACCCTGAGTGTCCGGCCCCATGAGATGGTGGTTTTCTCGGCCCCTGGTGATCCGAGGTCCTTCCCGCTGCACAGATTCATGCGCCAGGGCCTCTTGCAGATAATTCACTTTGGTTTATTGCGCTATCTGTAAGAGCATCCGAGATATCACCAGATATATATTGGATTTTTCCCTGACCATGAGAGTCCCGCCCCATGAGACGGTGGTTTTATCGGCCCCTGGTGGTCCGAGGTCGTTCCCGCTGCACAGAATCATGCGCCACGGCTTCCTGCAGATAATTCACTTTGGTTTTTTGCGCTATCTCTAATAGCACCCGAGATATCACCAGATGTATATTCGATTTCTCCCCGACCCTCAGTGTCCGGCCCCATGAGACGGTGGTTTTCTCGGCCCCTGGTGGTCCGAGGTCGTTCCCGCTGCCCAGATTCATGCGCCACGGCCTCCTACTGACAATGCACTTTGATTTATTGCGCTATCTGTAATAGCACCCGAGATATCACCAGATATATATTCGATTTTTCGCCGACCCTGAGTGTCCGGCCCCATGAGACGGTGGTTTTATCGGCCTCTGGTGGTCCGAGGTCGTTCCCGCTGCACAGATTCATGAGGCATGGCCTCCTACAGACAATGCGCGTTGGTTTATTGCGCTATCTGTAATAGCACCCGAGATATCACCAGATATATATTGGATTTTCCCCTGACCCTGAGTGGCCGGCCCCATGAGACGGTGGTCTTCTCGGCCCCTGGTGGTCCGAGGTCGTTCCCGCTGCCCAGATTCATGCGTCACGGCCTCCTACTGACAATGCACTTTGATTTATTGCGCTATCTGTAATAGCACCCGAGATATCACCAGATATATATTGGATATTTCCCTCACCCTGAGTGTCCAGCCCCGTGAGACGGTGGTTTTCTCGGCCCCTGGTGGACCGAGGTCGTTCCCGCTGCACAGATTCATGCGCCAGGGCCTCCTGCAGATAATTCACTTTGGTTTATTGCGCTATCTCTAATAGCGCCCGAGATATCACCAGATATATATTGGATTTTTCCCTGACCCTGAGTGTCCGGCCCCATGAGACTGCGGTTTTCTCGGCCTCTGGTGATCCGAGGTCGTTCCCGCTGAACAGATTCATTCGCAAGGGTCTCCTTCGGACAATGCACTTTGATTTATTGCGCTATCGGTAATAGCACCCGAGATATCACCAGATATATATTGGATTTTTCCCTGACCCTGAGTGTCCGGCCCCATGAGACGGTGGTTTCCTCGGCCCCTGGTGGTCCGAGGTCGTTCCGGCTAAACAGATTCATGCGCCAGGGCCTCCTGCAGATAATTCACTTTGGTTTATTGCGCTATCTCTAATAGCACCCGAGATATCACTAGATATATATTGGATTTTCCCCTGACCCTGAGTGTCCGGCCCCATGAGACTGTGGTTTTCTCGGCACCTGGTTGACCGAGGTCGTTCCCGTTGCACAGAATCATGCGCCACGGAATCCTGCAGATAATTCACTTTGGTTTTTTGCGCTATCTCTAATAGTACCCGAGATATCACCAGATGTATATTCGATTTTTCCCCGACCCTGAGTGTCCGGCCCCATGAGACGGTGGTTTTCTCGGCCGCTGGAGATCCGAGGTCGTTCCCGCTGCGCAGAATCATGCGCCAGGGCTTCCTGCAGACAATGCACTTTGATTTATTTCGCTATCTCTAATAGCACCCGAGATATCAGCAGATATATGCTGGATTTTTACATGACCCTGAGAGTCCGGCCCAATGTGTCGGTGGTTTTTTGGGCCCCTGGTGGTCCGAGGTCGTTGCCGCTGCACAGATTCATGCGCCAGGGCCTCCCGCAGGCAAAGTATTTTGATTTATTGCGCTATCTCTAATAGCACCCGAGATATCATCAGAAATATATTGGATTTTCCCCTGACCCTGAGTGTCCGGCCCCATGAGATGGTGGTTTTCTCGGCCCCTGGTGATCCGAGGTAGTTCCCGCTGCACAGATTCATGCGCCAGGGCCTCCTGCAGATAATTGACTTTGATTTATTGCGCTATCTCTAATAGCACCCGAGATATCACCAGATATATATTGGATTTTTCACTGACCCTAAGTGTCCGGCCCCTCGGGACGGTGGTTTTCTCGGCCCCTGGTGGTCCGAGGTCGTTCCCGCTGCACAGATTCATGCGCCGGGGCCTCCTACAGACAATGCACTTTGATTTATTGCGCTATCTGTAATAGCACCCGAGATATCACCAGATATATATTGGATTTTTCCCTGACCCTGAGTGTCCGGCCCCATGAGACGGTGGTTTTCTCGGCCCCTGGTGGTCCGACGTCGTTCCCGCTGCACAGAATCATGCGCCAGGGCCTCCTACAGACAATGCACTTTGGTTTATTGCGCTATCTGTAATAGCACCCGAGATATCACCAGATATATATTGTATTTTCCCCTGACCCTGAGTGTCCGGCCCTATGAGACGGTGGTTGTCTCGGCCCCTGGTGGTCGGAGGTCGTTCCCGCTGCACAGATGCATACGCCATGGCCTCCTACAGATAATTCAGTTTGGTTTATTGCGCTATCTCTAATAGCACCCAAGATATCACCAGATATATATTCGATTTTTCCCTGACCCTGAGTGTCCGGCCCCATGAGACGGTGGTTTTCTCGGCCTCTGGTGATCCGAGGTCGTTCCCGCTGAACAGATTCATTCGCAAGGGTCTCCTTCGGACAATGCACTTTGATTTATTGCGCTTTCGGTAATAGCACCCGAGATATCACCAGATATAACTTGGATTTTTTCCTGACCCTGAGTGTCCGGCCCCATGAGAAGGTGGTTGTCTCGCCCCTGGTGGTCCGAGGTCGTTCCCGCTGCACAGATTCATGCGCCAGGGCCTCCTACAGACAATGCACTTTGATTTATTGCGCTATCTGTAATAGCACCCGAGATATCACCAGATATATATTGGATATTTCCCTCACCCTGAGTGTCCAGCCCCGTGAGACGGTGGTTTTCTCGGCCCCTGGTGGACCGAGGTCGTTCCCGCTGCACAGATTCATGCGCCAGGGCCTCCTGCAGATAATTCACTTTGGTTTATTGCGCTATCTCTAATAGCGCCCGAGATATCACCAGATATATATTGGATTTTTCCCTGACCCTGAGTGTCCGGCCCCATGAGACTGCGGTTTTCTCGGCCTCTGGTGATCCGAGGTCGTTCCCGCTGAACAGATTCATTCGCAAGGGTCTCCTTCGGACAATGCACTTTGATTTATTGCGCTATCGGTAATAGCACCCGAGATATCACCAGATATATATTGGATTTTTCCCAGACCCTGAGTGTCCGGCCCCATGAGACGGTGGTTTCCTCGGCCCCTGGTGGTCCGAGGTCGTTCCGGCTAAACAGATTCATGCCCCAGGGCCTCCTGCAGATAATTCACATTGGTTTATTGCGCTATCTCTAATAGCACCCGAGATATCACTAGATATATATTGGATTTTCCCCTGACCCTGAGTGTCCGGCCCCATGAGACTGTGGTTTTCTCGGCACCTGGTTGTCCGAGGTCGTTCCCGTTGCACAGAATCATGCGCCACGGAATCCTGCAGATAATTCACTTTGGTTTTTTGCGCTATCTCTAATAGCACCCGAGATATCACCAGATGTATATTCGATTTTTCCCCGACCCTGAGTGTCCGGCCCCATGAGACGGTGGTTTTCTCGGCCGCTGGAGATCCGAGGTCGTTCCCGCTGCGCAGAATCATGCGCCAGGGCTTCCTGCAGACAATGCACTTTGATTTATTTCGCTATCTCTAATAGCACCCGAGATATCAGCAGATATATGCTGGATTTTTACATGACCCTGAGAGTCCGGCCCCATGTGTCGGTGGTTTTTTGGGCCCCTGGTGGTCCGAGGTCGTTGCCGCTGCACAGATTCATGCGCCAGGGCCTCCCGCAGGCAAAGTATTTTGATTTATTGCGCTATCTCTAATAGCACCCGAGATATCATCAGAAATATATTGGATTTTCCCCTGACCCTGAATGTCCGGCCCCATGAGATGGTGGTTTTCTCGGCCCCTGGTGATCCGAGGTAGTTCCCGCTGCACAGATTCATGCGCCAGGGCCTCCTGCAGATAATTCACTTTGATTTATTGCGCTATCTCTAATAGCACCCGAGATATCACCAGATATATATTGGATTTTTCACTGACCCTAAGTGTCCGGCCCCTCGGGACGGTGGTTTTCTCGGCCCCTGGTGGTCCGAGGTCGTTCCCGCTGCACAGATTCATGCGCCGGGGCCTCCTACAGACAATGCACTTTGATTTATTGCGCTATCTGTAATAGCACCCGAGATATCACCAGATATATATTGGATTTTTCCCTGACCCTGAGTGTCCGGCCCCATGAGACGGTGGTTTTCTCGGCCCCTGGTGGTCCGACGTCGTTCCCGCTGCACAGAATCATGCGCCAGGGCCTCCTACAGACAATGCACTTTGGTTTATTGCGCTATCTGTAATAGCACCCGAGATATCACTAGATAAATATTGGATTTTCCCCTGTCCCTGAGTGTCCGGCCCCATGAGACGGTGGTTTTCTCGGCCCCTGGTGGTGCGAGGTCGTTCCCACTGGCCAGATTCATGCGCCAGGGCCTCCTACAGACAATGCACTTTGATTTATTGCGCTATCTGTAATAGCACCCGAGATATCACCAGATATATATTGGATATATCCCTCACCCTGAGTGTCCAGCCCCATGAGACGGTGGTTTTCTCGGCCCCTGGTGGACCGAGCTCGTTCCCGCTGCACAGATTCATGCGCCAGGGCCTCCTGCAGATAATTCACTTTGGTTTATTGCGCTATCTCTAATAGCGCCCGAGATATCACCAGATATATATTGGATTTTTCCCTGACCCTGAGTGTCCGGCCCCATGTGACTGCGGTTTTCTCGGCCCCTGGTGGTCCGAGGTCGTTCCGGCTGCACAGATTCATGCGCCAGGGCTTCCTGCAGACAATGCACTTTGATTTATTTCGCTATCTCTAATAGCACCCGAGATATCAGCAGATATATGCTGGATTTTTCCCTGACCCTGAGTGTCCGGCCCCATGGGACGGTGGTTTTCTCGGCCCCTGGTGGTCCGAGGTCGTTCCCGCTGCCCAGATTCATGCGCCAGGGCCTCCTACAGACAATGCACTTTGATTTATTGCGCTATCTGTAATAGCACATGAGATATCACCGGATATATATTGGATTTTTCCCTGACCCTGAGTGTCCGGCACCATGAGACGGTGGTTTACTCGGCCCCTGGTGGTCGGAGGTCGTTCCCGCTGCACAGATGCATGCGCCAGGGCCTCCTGCAGATAATTCACTTTGGTTTATTGCGCTATCTCTAATAGCACCCGAGATATCACCAGATATATATTGGATTTTCCCCGGACCCTGAATGTCCGGCCCCATGAGACGGTGCTTTTCTCGGACCCTGGTCGTCCGAGGTCGTTCCCGCTGCACAGATTCATGCCCCAGGGCCACCTACAGACAATGCACTTTGATTTATTGCGCTATCTGTAATAGCACCCGAGATGTCACCAGATATATATTGGATTTTTCCCTGACCCTGAGTGTCCGGCCCCATGAGACTGTAGTTTTCTCGGCCCCTGGTGGTCCGAGGTCGTTCCCGCTGCACAGATTCATGCGCCAGGGCCTCCTACAGACAATGCACTTTGATTTATTGCGCTATCTGTAATAGCGCCCGAGATTTCACCACATATATATTGGATTTTACAATGACCCAGAGTGTCCGGCCCCATGAGGCGGTGGTTTTCTCGGCCCCTGGTGGTCCGAGGTCGTTCCCGCTGCACAGATTCGTGCGCCAGGGCCTCCTACAGACAATGCAATTTGATTTATTGCGCTATCTGTAATAGCACCCGAGATATCACCAGATATATGCTGCATTTTTACATGAACTTGGGTGACGGATTCCGAATATCACTAATTTTCTCGGCCCCTGGTGGTCCGAGGTCGTTCCTGCTGCACAGATTCATTCGCCAGTGCCTCCTACAGACAATGCACTTTGATTTATTGCGGTATCTCTAATAGCACCCTAGATATCACCAGATATATATTGGGTTTTTCCCTGACCCTTACACTCCGGCCCCATGAGACGCTGATTTTCTCGGCCCCTGGTGGTCCGAGGTCGTTCCCGCTGCACAGATTCATGCGCCAGGGCCTCCTACAGACAATGCACTTTGATTTATTGCGCTATCTGTAATAGCACCCGAGATATCACCAGATATATATTGGATTTTACCCTGGCCCTGAGTGTCCGGCCCCATGAGACGGTCGTTCTCTCGGCCCCTGGAGGTCCGAGGACGTTCCCGCTGCACAGATTCATGCGCCAGGGCCTCCTACAAGTAATGCACTTTGATTTATTGCGCTATCTGTAATAGCACCGGAGATATCACCAGATATATATTGGATTTTTCCCTGACCCTGAGTGTGCGGCCCCATGAGACGGTGGTTGTCTCGCCCCTGGTGGTCCGAGGTCGTTCCCGCTGCACAGATTCATGCGCCAGTGCCTCCTACAGACAATGCACTTTGATTTATTGCGCTATCTGTAATAGCAGCCGAGATATCACCAGATACATATTGGATTTTTCACTGACCCTGAGTGTCCGGCCCCATGAGGCGGTTGTTTTCTCGGCCCCTGGTGGTCCGAGGTCGTTCCCGCTGCACAGATTCATGCGCCAGGGCCTCCTACAGACAATGCACTTTGATTTATTGCGCTATCTCTAATAGCACCCAAGATATCACCAGATATATATAGGATTTTTCCCTGACCCTGAGTGTCCGTCCCCATTAGATTGTGGTTTTTTCGGCCCCTGGTGGTCCGAGGTCGTTCCCGTTGCACAGATTCATGCGCCAGGGCCTCCTGCAGATAATTCACCTTTGATTTATTGCGCTATCTGTAATAGCACCCGAGATATGACCAGATATATATTGGATTCTTCACTGACCCTAAGTGTCCTTCCCATCGGGACGGTGGTTTTCTCGGCCCCTGGTGGTCCGAGGTCGTTCCCGCTGCACAGATTCATGCGCCAGGGCCTCCTACAGATAACTCACTTTGGTTTATTGCGCTATCTCTAATAGCACCCGAGATATCAACAGATATATATTGGATTTTTCCCTGACCCTGAGTGTCCGGCCCCATGAGACGGTGGTTTTCTCGGCCCCTGGTGGTCCGAGGTCGTTCCCGCTGCACAGATTCATGCATCAGGGCCTCCTGCAGATAATTCACTTTCGTTTATTGCCCTATCTCTAATAGCACCCGAGATATCACCAGATATATATAGGATTTTTCCCTTACCCTGAGTGTCCGGCCCCATGAGACGGTGGTCTTCTCGGCCCCTGGTGGTCCGAGGTCGTTCCCGCTGCCCAGATTCATGCGCCACGGCCTCCTACTGATAATGCACTTGGATTTATTGCGCTATCTGTAATAGCACCCGAGATATCACCAGATATATATTGGATATATCCCTCACCCTGAGTGTCCAGCCCCATGAGACGGTGGTTTTCTCGGCCCCTGGTGGACCGAGGTCGTTCCCGCTGCACAGATTCATGCGCCAGGGCCTCCTGCAGATAATTCACTTTGGTTTATCGCGCTATCTCTAATAGCGCCCGAGATATCACCAGATATATATTGGATTTTTCCCTGACCCTGAGTGACCGACCCCATGTGACTGCGGTTTTCTCGGCCCCTGGTGGTCCGAGGTCGTTCCGGCTGCACAGATTCATGCGCCAGGGCCTCCTACAGACAATGCACTTTGATTTATTGCGCTATCTGTAATAGCACCCGAGATATCACCAGATATATATTGGATTTTTCACTGACCCTGAGTGTCCGGCCCCATGAGATGGTGGTTTTCTCGGCCCCTGGTGATCCGAGGTCGTTCCCGCTGCACAGATTCATGCGCCAGGGCCTCCTACGGACAATGCACTTTGATTTATTGCGCTATCTGTGACAGTACCCGAGATATCACCAGATATGTATTGGATTTTTCCCTGACCCTGAGTGTCCGGCCCCATGGGACGGTGGTTTTCTCGGCCCCTGGTGGTCCGAGGTCGTTCCCGCTGCCCAGATTCATGCGCCAGGGCCTCCTACAGACAATGCACTTTGATTTATTGCGCTATCTGTAATAGCACATGAGATATCACCGGATATATATTGGATTTTTCCCTGACCCTGAGTGTCCGGCCCCATGAGACGGTGGTTTACTCGGCCCCTGGTGGTCGGAGGTCGTTCCCGCTGCACAGATGCATGCGCCAGGGCCTCCTGCAGATAATTCACTTTGGTTTATTGCGCTATCTCTAATAGCACCCGAGATATCACCAGATATATATTGGATTTTCCCCGGACCCCGAATGTCCGGCCCCATGAGACGGTGCTTTTCTCGGACCCTGGTCGTCCGAGGTGGTTCCCACTGCACAGATTCATGCCCCAGGGCCACCTACAGACAATGCACTTTGATTTATTGCGCTATCTGTAATAGCACCCGAGATGTCACCAGATATATATCGGATTTTTCCCTGACCCTGAGTGTCCGTCCCCATGAGACTGTAGTTTTCTCGGCCCCTGGTGGTCCGAGGTCGTTCCCGCTGCACAGATTCATGCGCCAGGGCCTCCTACAGACAATGCACTTTGATTTATTGCGCTATCTGTAATAGCGCCCGAGATTTCACCACATATATATTGGATTTTTCAATGACCCAGAGTGTCCGGCCCCATGAGGCGGTGGTTTTCTCGGCCCCTGGCGGTCCGAGGTCGTTCCCGCTGCACAGATGCATGCGCCAGGGCCTCCTACAGACAATGCACTTTGATTTATTGCGGTATCTGTAATAGCACCCGAGATATCACCAGATATATACTGGATTTTACCCTGGCCCTGAGTGTCCGGCCCCATGAGACGGTCGTTCTCTCGGCCCCTGGAGGTCCGAGGACGTTCCCGCTGCACAGATTCATGCGCCAGGGCCTCCTACAAGTAATGCACTTTGATTTATTGCGCTATCTGTAATAGCACACGAGATATCACCAGATATATATTGGATTTTTCCCTGACCCTGAGTGTCCGGCCCCATGAGACGGTGGTTGTCTCGCCCCTGGTGGTCCGAGGTCGTTCCCGCTGCACAGATTCATGCATCAGGGCCTCCTGCAGATAATTCACTTTCGTTTATTGCCCTATCTCTAATAGCACCCGAGATATCACCAGATATATATTGGATTTTTCCCTTACCCTGAGTGTCCGGCCCCATGAGACGGTGGTTTTCTCGGCCCCTGGTGGTCCTAGGTCGTTCCCGCTGCACAGATGCATGCGCCAGGGCCTCCTGCAGATAACTCACTTTGGTTTATTGCGCTATCTCTAATAGCACCCGAGATATCACCAGATATATATTGGATTTTGCCCTGACCCTGAGTGTCCGGCCCCATGAGACTGTGGTTTTCTCGGCCCCTGGTGGTCCGAGGTCGTTCCCGCTGCACAGATTCATGCGCCAGGGCCTCCTACAGACAATGCACTTTGATGTATTGCGCTATCTGTAATAGCACCCGAGATATCACCAGATATATATTGGATTTTCCCCTGACCCTGAGTGTCCGGCCCCATGAGACTGTGGTTTACTCGGCCCCTGGTTGTCCGAGGTCGTTCCGGCTGCACAGATTCATGCGCCACGGCCTCCTACAGACAATGCACTTTGATTTATTGCGCTATCTGTAATAGCACCCGAGATATCACCAGATATATATTTGATTTTTCCCTGACCCTGAGTGTCCGGCCCCATGAGACGGTGGTTTCCTCGGCCCCTGGTGGTCCGAGGTCGTTCCGGCTAAACAGATTCATGCGCCAGGGCCTCCTGCAGATAATTCACTTTGGTTTATTGCGCTATCTGTAATAGCACCCGAGATATCACCAGATATATATTCGATTTTTCGCCGACCCTGAGTGTCCGGCCCCATGAGACGGTGGTTTTATCGGCCTCTGGTGGTCCGAGGTCGTTCCCGCTGCACAGATTCATGAGGCATGGCCTCCTACAGACAATGCGCGTTGGTTTATTGCGCTATCTGTAATAGCACCCGAGATATCACCAGATATATATTGGATATTTCCCTCACCCTGAGTGTCCAGCCCCGTGAGACGGTGGTCTTCTCGGCCCCTGGTGGTCCGAGGTCGTTCCCGCTGCCCAGATTCATGCGTCACGGCCTCCTGCAGATAATTCACTTTGGTTTATTGCGCTATCTCTAATAGCGCCCGAGATATCACCAGATATATATTGGATTTTTCCCTGACCCTGAGTGTCCGGCCCCATGAGACTGCGGTTTTCTCGGCCTCTGGTGATCCGAGGTCGTTCCCGCTGAACAGATTCATTCGCAAGGGTCTCCTTCGGACAATGCACTTTGATTTATTGCGCTATCGGTAATAGCACCCAAGATATCACCAGATATATATTGGATTTTTCCCTGACCCTGAGTGTCCGGCCCCATGAGACGGTGGTTTCCTCGGCCCCTGGTGGTCCGAGGTCGTTCCGGCTAAACAGATTCATGCGCCAGGGCCTCCTGCAGATAATTCACTTTGGTTTATTGCGCTATCTCTAATAGCACCCGAGATATCACTAGATATATATTGGATTTTCCCCTGACCCTGAGTGTCCGGCCCCATGAGACTGTGGTTTTCTCGGCACCTGGTTGTCCGAGGTCGTTCCCGTTGCACAGAATCATGCGCCACGGAATCCTGCAGATAATTCACTTTGGTTTTTTGCGCTATCTCTAATAGCACCCGAGATATCACCAGATGTATATTCGATTTTTCCCCGACCCTGAGTGTCCGGCCCCATGAGACGGTGGTTTTCTCGGCCGCTGGAGATCCGAGGTCGTTCCCGCTGCGCAGAATCATGCGCCAGGGCTTCCTGCAGACAATGCACTTTGATTTATTTCGCTATCTCTAATAGCACCCGAGATATCAGCAGATATATGCTGGATTTTTACATGACCCTGAGAGTCCGGCCCCATGTGTCGGTGGTTTTTTGGGCCCCTGGTGGTCCGAGGTCGTTGCCGCTGCACAGATTCATGCGCCAGGGCCTCCCGCAGGCAAAGTATTTTGATTTATTGCGCTATCTCTAATAGCACCCGAGATATCATCAGAAATATATTGGATTTTCCCCTGACCCTGAGTGTCCGGCCCCATGAGATGGTGGTTTTCTCGGCCCCTGGTGATCCGAGGTAGTTCCCGCTGCACAGATTCATGCGCCAGGGCCTCCTGCAGATAATTCACTTTGATTTATTGCGCTATCTCTAATAGCACCCGAGATATCACCAGATATATATTGGATTTTTCACTGACCCTAAGTGTCCGGCCCCTCGGGACGGTGGTTTTCTCGGCTCCTGGTGGTCCGAGGTCGTTCCCGCTGCACAGATTCATGCGCCGGGGCCTCCTACAGACAATGCACTTTGATTTATTGCGCTATCTGTAATAGCACCCGAGATATCACCAGATATATATTGGATTTTTCCCTGACCCTGAGTGTCCGGCCCCATGAGACGGTGGTTTTCTCGGCCCCTGGTGGTCCGACGTCGTTCCCGCTGCACAGAATCATGCGCCAGGGCCTCCTACAGACAATGCACTTTGGTTTATTGCGCTATCTGTAATAGCACCCGAGATATCACCAGATATATATTGGATTTTTCCCTGACCCTGAGTGTCCGGCCCTATGAGACGGTGGTTGTCTCGGCCCCTGGTGGTCGGAGGTCGTTCCCGCTGCACAGATGCATACGCCAGGGCCTCCTACAGATAATTCACTTTGGTCTATTGCGCTATCTCTAATAGCACCCAAGATATCACCAGATATATATTCGATTTTTCCCTGACCCTGAGTGTCCGGCCCAATGAGACTGTGGTTTTCTCGGCCCCTGGTGGTCCGAGGTTGTTCCCGCTGCACAGACTCATGCGCCAGGGCCTCCTACAGACAATGCACTTTGATTTATTGCGCTATCTGTAATAGCAGCCGAGATATCACCAGATATATATTGGATTTTTCACTGACCCTGAGTGTCCGGCCCCATGAGGCGGTCGTTTTCTCGGCCCCTGGTGGTCCGAGGTCGTTCCCGCTGCACAGATTCATGCGCCAGGGCCTCCTACAGACAATGCACTCTGATTTATTGCGCTATCTGTAATAGCACCCGAGATATCACCAGATATATATTCGATTTTTCCCTGACCATGAGTGTCCGGCCCCATGAGACTGTGGTTTTCTCGGCCCCTGGTCGTCCGAGGTCGTTCCCGCTGCACAGATTCATGCGCCAGCGCCTCCTACAGACAATGCACTTTGATTTATTGCGCGATCTGTAATAGCACCCGAGATATCAAAAGATATATGCTGGATTTTTACATGACCTTGGGTGACGGATTCCGAATATCTGTAATTTTCTCGGCGCCTGGTGGTCCGAGGTAGTTCCTGCTGCACAAATTCATTCGCCAGGGCCTCCTACAGACCATGCACTTTGATTTAGTGCGCTATCCGCAATAGCACCCGAGATATCACCAGATATATATTGGATTTTCCCTGACCCTGAGTGTCCGGCCCCATGAGACTGTGGTTTTCTCGGCCCCTGGTGGTCCGACTTTGTTCCGCTGCACAGATTCATGCGCCAGGGCCTCCTACAGACCATGCACTTTGATTTAGTGCGCTATCTGCATTAGCACCCGAGGTATCACCAGATATATATTGGATTTTCCCTGACCCTGAGTGTCCGGCCCAATGAGACTGTGGTTTTCTCGGCCCCTGGTGGTCCGAGGTCGTTCCCGCTGTACAGATTCATGCGCCAGGGCCTCCTACAGACAATGCACTTTGATTTATTGCGCTATCTGTAATAGCACCCGAGATATCACCAGATATATATTGGATTTTTCACTGACCCTGAGTGTGCGGCCCCATGAGACGGTGGCTTTCTCGGACCCTGGTGGTCCGAGGTCGTTCCCGCTGCACAGATTCATGCGCCAGGGCCTCCTACAGACAATGCACTTTGATTTATTGCGCTATCTGTAAGAGCACCCGAGATATCACCAGATATATATTGAATTTTTCCTTGACCCTGACAGCCCGGCCCCATGTGTCGATGGATTTCTCGGTCCCTCGTGGTCCGAGGTCGATCCGGCTGAACAGATTCATGCGCCAAGGCTTCCTGCAGGCAATTCACATTGGTTTATTGCGCGATCTGTAATAGCACCCGAGATATCAAAAGATATATGCTGGATTTTTACATGACCTTGGGTGACGGATTCCGAATATCTGTAATTTTCTCGGCGCCTGGTGGTCCGAGGTAGTTCCTGCTGCACAAATTCATTCGCCAGGACCTCCTGCAGACAATGCACATTGGCTTATTGCGCTATCTGTAATAGCACCCGAGATATCAGCAGATATATATTGGATTTTTCCCTGACTCTGAGTGTCCGGCCCCATGAGACGGTGATTTTCTCGGCCCCTGGTGGTCCGAGGTCGATCCCGCTGCACAGATTCATGCGCCAGGGCCTCCTACAGACAATGCACTTTGATTTATTGCGCTATCTGTAATAGCACCCGAGATATCACCAAATTTATATTGGATTTTTCCCTGACCCTGAGTGTCTGACCCCATGAGACTGTGGTTTTCTTGGCCCCTGGTGGTCCGAGGTCGTTCCCGCTGCACAGATTCATGCGCCAGTGCCTCCTGCAGACAATGCACATTGATTTATTTCGCTATCTGTAATAGCAGCCGAGATATCACCAGATATATATTGGATTTTTCACTGACCCTGAGTGACCGGCCCCATGAGGCGGTCGTTTTCTCGGCCCCTGGTGGTCCGAGGTCGTTCCCGCTGCAAAGATTCATGCGCCAGGGCCTCCTACAGACAATGCACTTTGGTTTATTGCGCTATCTCCAATAGCTCCCGAGATATCACCAGATATATATTGGATTTTTCCATGACCCTGAGTGTCCGGCCCCATGAGACGGTGGTTTTCTCGGCCCCTGGTGTGTCGAGGTCGATCCCGCTGCACAGATTCATGCGCCAGGGCCCCCTGCAGATAATTCACTTTGATTTATTGCGCCATTTCTAATAGCACCCGAGATATCACCAGATATATATTGGATTTTTCCCTGACCCTGACAGTCCGGCCCCATGAGACGGTGATTTTCTTGGACCCTGGTGGTCCGAGGTCGATCCCGCTGCACAGATTCATGCGCCAGGGCCTCCTACAGACAATGCACTTTGATTTATTGTGCTATCTGTAATAGCACCCGAGATATCACCATTTGTATATTGGATTTTCCCCTGACAATGAGTGCCCGGCCGCATGAGACGGTAGTTTTCTCGGCCCCTGGTGGGTCGAGGTCGATCCCGCTGCACAGATTCATGCGCCAGGGCCCCCTGCAGATAATTCACTTTGATTTATTGCGCTATTTCTAATAGCACCCGAGATATCACCAGATATATATTGGATTTTTCCTTGACCCTGACAGTCCGGCCCCATGTGTCGATGGTTTTCTCGGTCCCTCGTGGTCCCAGGTAGATCCCGCTGCACAGATTCATGCGCCAGGGCCCCATGCAGATAATTCACTTTGATTTTTTGCGCTATCTCTAATAGCACCCGAGATATCAAGAGATATATACTGGATTTTCCCCTGACCCTGAGTGTCCGGCCCAATGAGACTGTGGTTTTCTCGGCCCCTGGTGGTCCGAGGTTGTTCCCGCTGCACAGACTCATGCGCCAGGGCCTCCTACAGACAATGCACTTTGATTTATTGCGCTATCTGTAATAGCAGCCGAGATATCACCAGATATATATTGGATTTTTCACTGACCCTGAGTGTCCGGCCCCATGAGGCGGTCGTTTTCTCGGCCCCTGGTGGTCCGAGGTCGTTCCCGCTGCACAGATTCATGCGCCAGGGCCTCCTACAGACAATGCACTCTGATTTATTGCGCTATCTGTAATAGCACCCGAGATATCACCAGATATATATTCGATTTTTCCCTGACCATGAGTGTCCGGCCCCATGAGACTGTGGTTTTCTCGGCCCCTGGTCGTCCGAGGTCGTTCCCGCTGCACAGATTCATGCGCCAGCACCTCCTACAGACCATGCACTTTGATTTAGTGCGCTATCTGCATTAGCCCCCGAGATATCACCAGATATATATTGGATTTTCCCTGACCCTGAGTGTCCGGCCCAATGAGACTGTGGTTTTCTCGGCCCCTGGTGGTCCGAGGTCGTTCCCGCTGTGCAGATTCATGCGCCAGGGCCTCCTACAGACAATGCACTTTGATTTATTGCGCTATCTGTAATAGCACCCGAGATATCACCAGATATATATTGGATTTTTCACTGACCCTGAGTGTGCGGCCCCATGAGACGGTGGCTTTCTCGGACCCTGGTGGTCCGAGGTCGTTCCCGCTGCACAGATTCATGCGCCAGGGCCTCCTACAGACAATGCACTTTGATTTATTGCGCTATCTGTAAGAGCACCCGAGATATCACCAGATATATATTGAATTTTTCCTTGACCCTGACAGTCCGGCCCCATGTGTCGATGGATTTCTCGGTCCCTCGTGGTCCGAGGTCGATCCGGCTGAACAAATTCATGCGCCAAGGCTTCCTGCAGGCAATTCACTTTGGTTTATTGCGCGATCTGTAATAGCACCCGAGATATCAAAAGATATATGCTGGATTTTTACATGACCTTGGGTGACGGATTCCGAATATCTGTAATTTTCTCGGCGCCTGGTGGTCCGAGGTAGTTCCTGCTGCACAAATTCATTCGCCAGGACCTCCTGCAGACAATGCACTTTGGTTTATTGCGCTATCTCCAATAGCTCCCGAGATATCACCAGATATATATTGAATTTTTCCTTGACCCTGACAGTCCGGCCCCATGTGTCGATGGTTTTCTCGGTCCCTCGTGGTCCCAGGTAGATCCCGCTGCACAGATTCATGCGCCAGGGCCCCATGCAGATATTTCACTTTGATTTTTTGCGCTATCTCTAATAGCACCCGAGATATCACCAGATATATATAGGATTTTTCCCTGACCCAGACAGGCCGGCCCCATGAGACGGTGACTTTCTCGGCCCCTGGTGCTCCGAGGTCGATCCCGCTGCACAGATTCATGCGCCAGGGCCTCCTGCAGACCATGCACTTTGATTTATTGCGCTATCTGCATTAGCACCCGAGATATCACCAGATATATATTGGATTTTCCCTGACCCTGAGTGTCCGGCCCAATGAGACTGTGGTTTTCTCGGCCCCTGGTGGTCCGAGGTCGTTCCCGCTGTACAGATTCATGCGCCAGGGCCTCCTACAGACAATGCACTTTGATTTATTGCGCTATCTGTAATACTACCCGAGATATCACCAGATATATATTGGATTTTTCACTGACCCTGAGTGTGCGGCCCCATGAGACGGTGGCTTTCTCGGACCCTGGTGGTCCGAGGTCGTTCCCGCTGCACAGATTCATGCGCCAGGGCCTCCTACAGACAATGCACTTTGATTTATTGCGCTATCTGTAAGAGCACCCGAGATATCACCAGATATATATTGAATTTTTCCTTGACCCTGACAGCCCGGCCCCATGTGTCGATGGATTTCTCGGTCCCTCGTGGTCCGAGGTCGATCCGGCTGAACAGATTCATGCGCCAAGGCTTCCTGCAGGCAATTCACTTTGGTTTATTGCGCGATCTGTAATAGCACCCGAGATATCAAAAGATATATGCTGGATTTTTACATGACCTTGGGTGACGGATTCCGAATATCTGTAATTTTCTCGGCGCCTGGTGGTCCGAGGTAGTTCCTGCTGCACAAATTCATTCGCCAGGACCTCCTGCAGACAATGCACTTTGGTTTATTGCGCTATCTCCAATAGCACCCGAGATATCACCAGATATATATTGGATTTTTCCTTGACCCTGACAGTCCGGCCCCATGTGTCGATGGTTTTCTCGGTCCCTCGTGGTCCCAGGTAGATCCCGCTGCACAGATTCATGCGCCAGGGCCCCATGCAGATAATTCACTTTGATTTTTTGCGCTATCTCTAATAGCACCCGAGATATCACCAGATATATATAGGATTTTTCCCTGACCCTGACAGGCCGGCCCCATGAGACGGTGACTTTCTCGGCCCCTGGTTCTCCGAGGTCTATCCCGCTGCACAGATTCATGCGCCAGGGCCTCCTGCAGACAATGCACTTTGATTTATTGCGCTATCTGTAATAGCACCCGAGATATCACCAAATTTATATTGGATTTTTCCCTGACCCTGAGTGTCTGACCCCATGAGACTGTGGTTTTCTCGGCCCCTGGTGGTCCGAGGTCGTTCCCGCTGCACAGATTCATGCGCCAGGGCCTCCTACAGACAATGCACTTTGGTTTATTGCGCTATCTCCAATAGCTCCCGAGATATCACCAGATATATATTGGATTTTTCCATGACCCTGAGTGTCCGGCCCCATGAGACGGTGGTTTTCTCGGCCCCTGGTGTGTCGAGGTCGATCCCGCTGCACAGATTCATGCGCCAGGGCCTCCTACAGACAATGCACATTGATTTATTTCGCTATCCCTAATAGCACCCGAGATATCACCAGATATATATTGGATTTTTCCCTGACCCTGAGTGTCCGACCCCATGAGACGGTGGGTTTCTCGGCCCCTGGTGGTCCGAGGTCGATCCCGCTGCACAGATTCATGCGCCAGGGCCTCCTACAGACATTGCACTTTGATTTATTGCGCTGTTTGTAATAGCACCCGAGATATCACTACATATATATTGGATTTTCCCCCGACCCTGAGTGTCCGGCCCCATGAGACAGTGGTTTTCTCGGCCCCTGGTGGTCCGAGGTCGTTCCCGCTGCACAGATTCATGCGCCAGGGCCTGCTACAGACAATGCACTTTGATTTATTGCGCTATCTGTAATAGCACCCGAAATATCACCAGATATATATTGGATTTTTCCCTGACCCTGAGTGTCCGACCCCATGAGACGGTCGTTTTCTTGGCCCCTGGTGGTCCGAGGTCGATCCCGCTGCACAGATTCATGCTCCAGGGCCTCCTGCAGTCAATGCACTTTGATTTATTGCATTATCCTTAATAGCACCCGAGATATCACCAGATATATATTGGATTTTTCCTTGACCCTGACAGTCCGGCCCCACGTGTCGATGGTTTTCTGGGTCCCTCGTGGTCCGTGGTCGATCCCGCTGCACAGATTCATGTGCCAGGGCCTCCTACAGACAATGCACTTTGATTTATTGCGCTATCTGTAATAGCACCCGAGATATCACCAGATATATATTGGATTTTTCCCTGACCCTGAGTGTCCGGCCCCATGAGACGGTGATTTTCTCGGCCCCTGGTGGTCCGAGGTCGACCCCGCTGCACAGATTCATGCGCCAGGGCCTCCTGCAGACAATGCACTTTGATTTATTGCGCTATCTGTAATAGCACCCGAGATATTTCCAGATATATATTGGATTTCTCCCTGACCCTGAGTGTCCGACCCCATGAGACGGTGGGTTTCTCGGCCCCTGGTGGTCCGAGGTCGATCCCGCTGCACAGATTCATGCGCCAAGGCTTCCTGCAGGCAATTCACTTTGATTTATTGCGCTATCTGTAATAGCACCCGAGATATCACCAGATATATATTGGATTTCTCCCTGACCCTGAGTGTCCGACCCCATGAGACGGTGGTTTTCTCGGCCCCTGGTGGTCCGAGTTCGTTCCCGCTGCACAGATTCATGCGCCAGGGCCTCCTGCAGACAATGCACTTTTGTTTATTACGCTATCTCTAATAGCACCCGATATATCACCAGATATATATTGGATTTTTCCCTGACCCTGACAGTCCCGCCCCATGAGACGGTGATTTTCTCGGCCCCTGGTGGTCCGAGGTCGATCCGGCTGCACAGATTCATGCGCCAGGGTCTCCTGCAGATAATTCACTTTCATTTATTGCGCTATCTCTAATAGCACCCGAGATATCACCAGATATTTATTGGATTTTGCCCTGGCCCTGACAGTCCGGCCCCATGAGACGGTGATTTTCTCGGCCCCTGGTGGTCCGAGGTCGATCCCGCTGCACAGATTCATGCACCTGGTCCTCCTACAGACAATGCACTTTGTTTTATTGCGCTATCTCTAATAGCACCCGAGATATCACCAGATGTATGCTGGATTTTTACATGACCCTGACAGTCCCGCCCCATGAGACGGTGATTTTCTCGGCCTCTGGTGGTCCGAGGTCGATTCCGCTGCACAGATTCATGCGCCACGGTCTCCTGCAGATAATGCGCTTTGATTTATTGCGCTATCTGTAATAGCACCCGAGATATCACCAGATATATATAGGATTTTTCTCTGACCCTGACAGTCCGGCCCCATGAGAAGGTGACTTTCTCGGCCCCTGGTGGTCCGAGGTCGATCCCGCTGCACACATTCATGCGCCAGGGCCTCCTGCAGACAATGCACATGGGTTTATTGCGCTATCTCTAATAGCACCCGAGATATCATTAGATAAATATTGGATTTTTCCATGACCCTGAGTGTCCGACCCCATGAGACGGTGGTTTTCTCGGCCCCTGGTGGTCCGAGGTCGTGCCCGCTGCACAGATTCATGCGCCAGGGCCTCCTACATACAATGCACTTTGATTTATTGCGCTATCTGTAATAGCACCCGAGATATCACCAGATTTATATTGGATGTTTCACTGACCCTGAGTGTCCGACCCCATGAGACTGTGGTTTTCTAGGCCCCTGGTGGTCCGAGGTCGTTCCCGCTGCACAGATTCATGCGCCAGGGCCTCCTGCAGACAATGCACTTTGATTTATTTCGCTATCCCCAATAGCACCCGAGATATCACCAGATATATATTGGATTTTTCCCTGACCCTGACAGTCCGGCCCCATGCGACGCTGATTTTCTCGACCCCTGGTGGTCCGAGGTCGTTCCCGCTGCACCGAATCATGCGCCAGGGCTTCCTGGAGACAATGCACTTCGATTTATCGCGCTATCTGTAATAGCACCCGAGATATCACCAGATATATGCTGGTTTTTTGCATGACCTTGGGTGACGGATTCCGAATATCTGTAATTTTCTCGGCCCCTGGTGGTCCGAGGTCGTTCCTGCTGCACAGATTCATGCATCAGGGCCTCCTGCAGATAATTCACTTTCGTTTATTGCCCTATCTCTAATAGCACCCGAGATATCACCAGATGTATATTGGATTTTTCCCTGTCCCTGAGTGTCCGGCACCATGAGTCTGTAGTTTTCTCGGCCCCTGGTGGTCCGAGGTCGTTTCCGCTGCACAGATTCATGAGCCAGGGCCTCCTACAGACAATGCACTTTGATTTATTGCGCTGTCTGTAATAGCACCCGAGATATCACCAGATATATATTGGATTTTTCCCTGACCCTGAGTGTCCGGCCCCATGAGACGGTAGTTTTCTCGGCCCCTGGTAGTCCGAGGTCGTTCCCGCTGCACAGATTCATGCGCTAGGGCCTCCTGCAGACAATGCACTTTGATTTATTGCGCTATCTGTAATAGCACGCGAGATATCACCAGATATATATTGGATTTTTCCCTGAAACTGAGCGCCCGGCCCCATGTTTCGGTGGTTTTCTCGACCCCTGGTTTTCCGAGGTCGACCCCGCTGCACAGATTCAAGCGCTAGGGCCTGCTGCAGACAATGGAGTTTGATTTATTGCGCTATCTCTAATAGCATCCGAGATATCACCAGATGTATATTGGATTTTTCCCTGACCCTGACTGTCCGACCCCATGAGACTGTGGTTTTCTAGGCCCCTGGTGGTCCGAGGTCGTTCCCGCTGCACAGATTCATGCGCCAGGGCCTCCTGCAGACAATGCACTTTGATTTATTTCGCTATCCCTAATAGCACCCGAGATATCACCAGATATATATTGGATTTTTCCTTGACCCTGACAGTCCGGCCCCATGTGTCGATGGTTTTCTCGGTCCCTCCTGGTCCGAGGTCGATCCCGCTGCTCAGATTCATGCGCCAGTGCCTCCTACAGACAATGCACTTTGATTTATTTCGCTATCTCTAATAGCACCCGAGATATCACCAGATATATATTGTATTTTCCCCTGACCCTGCGTGTCCGGCCCCATGAGACGGTGGTTTTCTCGTCCCCTGGTGGCCGAGGTCGTTCCCGCTGCACAGATTCATGCGCCAGGGCCCCCTGCAGACAATTCACTTTGGTATATTGCGCTATCTCTAATAGCACCCGACATATCACCAGATATATATTGGATTTTTCCTTGACCCTGACAGTCCGGCCCCATGTGTCGATGGTTTTCTCGGTCCCTCCTGGTCCGAGGTCGATCCCGCTGCTCAGATTCATGCGCCAGTGCCTCCTACAGACAATGCACTTTGATTTATTGCGCTATCTGTAATAGCACGTGAGATATCACCAGATATATATTGGATTTTCCCCTGACCATGAGTGTCCGGCCCCATGAGACGGTGGTTTTCTCGTCCCCTGGTGGCCCGAGGTCGGTCCCGCTGCACAGATTCATGCGCCAGGGCCTCCTATAGATAATTCACTTTGGTTTATTGCGCTATCTCTAAAAGCACCCGAGATATCACCAGATATATATTGGATTTTTCCGTGACCCTTAGTGTCCGGCCCCATGAGACGGTGGTTGTCTCGGACCCTGGTGGCCCGAGGTCGTTCCCGCTGCACAGATTCAGGCGCCAGGGCCTCCTGCAGATAATTCACTTTGGTTTATTGCGCTATCTCTAATAGCACCCGAGATATCACCAGATATTTATTGGCTTTTCCCCTGACCTTGTGTGTCCGGCCCCATGAGACGGTGGTTTTCTCGGCCCCTGGTGGTCCGAGGTCGTTCCCGCTGGACAGATTCATGCGCCAGGGCCTCCTACAGACAATACACTTTTATTTATTGCGCTATCTGTAATAGCACCCGAGATATCACCAGATATATATTGGATTTTTCCCTGACACTGAATGTCCGGCCCCATGAGACGGTGGTTTTCTCAGCCCCTGGTGGTCCGAGGTCGTTCCCGCTGCACAGATTCATGCGCCAGGGCCTCCTACAGACAATGGACTCTGATTTATTGCGCTATCTGTAATAGTACCCGAGATATCACCAGATATATATTGGATTTTCCCCCGACCCTGATTGTCCGGCCCCATGTGACGGTGGTTTTCTCGGCCCCTGGTGGTCCGAGGTCGTTCCCGCTGCACAGATTCATGCGCCAGGGCAGCTTACAGACAATGCACTTTGATTTATGGCTCTATCTGTAATAGCACCCGAGATACCACCAGATATATATTGGATTTTTCCCTGACCCTGAGTGTCCGGCCCCATGAGACGGTGGTTTTCTCGGCCACTGGTGGTCCGAGGTCGTTCCCGCTGCACAGATTCATGCGCCAGGGCCTCCTGCAGATAATTCACTTTGGTTTATTGCGCTATCTCTAATAGCACCCGAGATATCACCAGATATATATTGGATTTTTCCGTGACCCTTAGTGTCCGGCCCCATGAGACGGTGGTTTTCTCGGCCCCTGTTGATCCGAGGTCGTTCCCGCTGCACAGATTCATGCGCCAGGGCCTCCTGCAGATAATTCACTTTGGTTTATTAAGCTATCTCTAATAGCACCCGAGATATCACCAGATATATATTGGATTTTCCCCTGACCCTGAGTGTCCGGCCCCATGAGACGGTGGTTTTCTCGGCCCCTGGTGGTCCGAGGTCGTTCCCGCTGCCCAGATTCATGCGACAGGGCCTCCTACAGACAAAGCACTTTGATATATTGCGCTATCTGTAATAGCACCCGAGATATCACCAGATATATATTGGATTTTTCCATGACCTTGAGTGTCCGGCCCCATGAGACGGTGGTTTCCTCGGCCCCTGGTGGTGCGAGGTCGTTCCCGCTGCGCAGATTCATGCGCCAGGGCCTCCTACAGACAATGCACTTTGATTTATTGCGCTACCTGTAATAGCACCCAAGATATCACCAGATATATATTGGATTTTTCCCTGTTCCTGAGTGTCCGGCCCCATGAGACGGTGGTTTTCTCGGCCCCTGGTGGTCCGAGGTCGTTCCCGCTGCACAGATGCATGCGCCAGGGCCTCTTGCAGATAATTCTCTTTGGTTTATTGCGCTATCTCTAATAGCACCCGAGATATCACTAGATATATATTGGATTTTCCCCTGGCCCTGACTCTCCGGCCCCATGAGACTGCGGTTTTCTCGGCTCCTGGTGGTCCGAGGTTGTTCCGGCTGCACAGATTCATGCGCCAGGGCCTCCTGCAGACAAATCACTTTGGTTTATTGCGCTATGTCTAATAGCACCCGACATATCACCAGATATATATTGGATTTTTCCCCGACCCTGAGTGTTCGGCCCCATGAGACGGTGGTTTTCTCGGCCCCTGGTGGTCAGAGGTCGTTCCCGCCGCACAGATTCATGCGCCAGGGCCTTCTACAGACAATACACTTTGGTTTATTGCGCTATCTGTAATAGCACCCGAGATATCACCAGATATATGCTGGATTCTTACATGACCCTGAGTGTCCGGCCCCATGAGACGGTGGTTTTCTCAGCCCCTGGTGGTCCGAGGTCGTTCCCGCTGCACAGATGCATGCGCCAGGGCCTCCTTCAGATAACTCACTTTGGTTTATTGCGCTATCTCTAATAGCACCCGAGATATCACCAGATATATATTGGATTTTTCCCTGACCCTGACTGTCCGGCCCCATGAGACTGTGGTTTTCTCGGCCCCTGGTGGTCCGAGGTCGTTCCCGCTGCCCAGATTCATGCGTCAGGGCCTCCTACAGACAATACAATTTGATTTATTGCGCTATCTGTAATAGCACGCGAGATATCACCAGATATATATTGGATTTTTTCCTGACCCTGAGTGTCCGGCCCAATGAGACGGTGGTTTTCTCGGCCCCTGGTGGTGCGAGGACGTTTCCGCTGCACAGATTCATGCGCCAGGGCCTCCTGCAGATAATTCACAGTGGTTTATTGCGCTATCTCTAATAGCACCCGAGATATCACCAGATATATATTGAATTTTCCCCTGACCCTGAGTGTCCGTCCCCATGTGACTGTGGTTTTCTCGGCCCCTGGTGGTCCGAGGTCGTTCCAGCTGGACAGATTCATGCGCCAGAGCCTCCTACAGACAATGCACTTTGATTTATTGCGCTATCTCTAATAGCACACGAGATAGCGCCAGATATATATAGGATTTTCCCCTGACCCTGAGTGTCCGGCCCCGTGAGACGGTGGTTATCTCGGCCCCTGGTGGTCCGAGGTCGTTCCCGCTGCCCAGATTCATGGGCCAGGGCCTCCTACAGACAATGCATTTTGATTTATTGCGCTATCTGTAATAGCACCCGAGATATCACCAGATTTATATTGGATTTTCCCCTGACTCTGAGTGTCCGGCCCCATGTGTCGATGGTTTTCGAAGGTCCCTCGTGGTCCGAGGTCGATCCCGCTGCACAGATTCATGCGCCAGGGCCTCCTACAGATAATTCACTTTGTTTTATTGCGCTATCTCTAATAGCACCCGAGATATCACCAGATATATATTGGATTTTTCCCTGTCCTTGAGTGCCCGGCCCCATGAGACTGTGGTGTTCTCGGCCCCTGGTGGTCCGAGGTCGTTCCCGCCGACCAGATCCATGCGCCAGGGTCTCCTACAGACCATGCACTTTGGTTTATTGCGCTATCTCTAATAGCACCCGAGATATCAGCAGGTATATATTGGATTTTCCCCTGACCCTGAGTATCCGGCCCCATGAGACTGTGGTTTTCTCGGCCCCTGGTGGTCCGATGTCGTTCCCGCTGCCCAGATTCATGCGCCAGGGCCTCCTACAGACAATGCACTTTGATTTATTGCGCTATCTGTAATAGCACCCGAGATATCACCAGATATACATTGGATTATTCCCTGACCTTGAGTGTCCGGCCCCATGAGACGGTGGTTTTCTGGGCCCGTGGTGGTCCGAGGTCGTTCCCGCTGCACAGATTCATGCGCCATGGCCTCCTGCAGATAATTCACTTTGGTTTATTGCGCTATCTCTAATAGCACCCGAGATATCACCAGATATATATTGGATTTTTCCCTGACCCTGAGTGTCCGGCCCGATGAGACGGTGGTTTTCTCGGCCCCTGGTGGTCCGAGGTCGTTCCCGCTGCACAGATTCATTCGCAAGGGCCTCCTACAGACAATGCACTTTGATTTATTGCGCTATCTGTAATAGCACCCGAGATATAACCAGATATATATTGGATTTTCCCCTGACTCTGAGTTTCCGGCCCCATGAGACGGTGGTTTTCTCGGCCCTTGGTGGTCAGAGGTCGTTCCCGCTGCACAGATTCATTCGCAAGGGCCTCCTGCAGACAATGCACTTTGACTTATTGCGCTCTCTGTAATAGCACCCGAGATATCACCAGATATATATTTGATTTTTCCCTGACCCTGAGTGTCCGGCCCCATGAGATGGTGGTTTTCTCGTCCCCTGGTGGCCGAGGTCGTTCCCGCTGCACAGATGCATGCGCCAGGGCCTCCTGCAAATAATTCACTTTGGTTTATTGCGCTATCTCTAATAGCACCCGTGATTTCACCAGATATATATTGGATTTTTCCCTGACCCTGAGTGTCCGGCCCCATGAGACGGTGGTTTTCTTGGCCCCTGGTGGTCCGAGGTCGTTCCCGCTGCACAGATGCATGCGCCAGGGCCACCTGCAGATAATTCACTTTGGTTTATTGCGCTATCTCTAATAGCACCCGAGATATTACCAGATATATATTGGACTTTCCCGTCACCCTGAGTGTCCGGCCCCATGAGACGGTGGTTGTCTCGGCCCCTGGTGGTCCGAGGTCGTTCCCCCTACACAGATTCATGCGCCAGGACCTCCAACAGACAATGCACTTTGGTTTATTGCGCTATCAGTAATAGCACCCGAGATATCACCAGATATATATTAGATTTTTCCCTGACCCTGAGTGTCCGGCGCCATGAGACGGTGGTTTTCTCGGCCCCTGGTGGTCCGAGGTGGTTCCCGCTGCACAGATTGATGCGCCAGGGCCTCCTGCAGATAATTCACTTTGGTTTATTGCGCTATCTCTAATAGCACCCGAGATATCACCAGATATATATTGGATTTTCCCCTGACCCTTAATGTCCGGCCCCATGAGACAGTGGTTTTCTCGGCCCCTGGTGGTCCGAGGTCGTTCCCGCTGCCCAGATTCATTCGCCTGGGCCTCCTACAGACAATGCACTTTGATTTATTGCGCTATCTGAAATAGCACCCGAGATATCACCAGATATATATTTGATTTTTCCCTGACCCTCAGTTTCCGGCCCCATGACACGGTGGTTTACTCGGCCCCTGGTGGTCGGAGGTCGTTCCCGCTGCACAGATGCATGCGCCAACGCCACCTGTAGATAACTCACTTTGGTTTATTGCGCTATCTCTAATAGCACCCGAGATATCACCAGATATATATTGGATTTTCCCGTGACCCTGACTGTCCGGCTCCATGAGACGGTGGTTTTCTCGGCCCCTCGTCGTCCGAGGTCGTTCCCGCTGCACAGATTCATGCGACAGAGCCTCCAACAGAGAATGAACTTTGATTTATTGCCCTATCTGTAATAGCACCCGAGATATCACCAGATATATATTGGATTTTTCCCTGACCCTGAGTGTCCGGCCCCATGAGACGGTGGGTTTCTCGGCCCCTGGTGGTCCGAGGTCGTTCCCGCTGCACAGATTCATGCGCCAGAGCCTCCTACGAACAATGCACTTTCATTTATTGCGCTATCTGTAATAGCACCCGAGATATCACCAGATATATATTGGATTTTTCCCTGACCCTGAGTGTCCGGCCCCATGTGTCGGTGGTTTTCTCGGCCCCTGTTGATCCGAGGTCGTTCCCGCTGCACAGATGCATGCGCCAGGGCCTCCTGCAAATACTTCACTTTGGTTTATTGCGCTATCTCTAATAGCACCCGTGATTTCACCAGATATATATTGGATTTTTCCCCGACCCCGAGTGACCGGCCCCATAAGACGGTGGTTTTCTCGGACCCTGGTGATCCGAGGTCGTTCCCGCTGCACAGATTCATGCGCCAGGGCCTCCTGCAGATAATTCACTTTGGTTTATTGCGCTATCTCTAATAGCACCCGAGATATCACCAGATATATATTAGATTTTTCCCTGACCCTGAGTGTCCGGCGCCATGAGACGGTGGTTTTCTCGGCCCCTGGTGGTCCGAGGTCGTTCCCGCTGCACAGATTCATGCGCCAGGGCCTCCTGCAGATAATTCACTTTGGTTTATTGCGCTATCTCTAATAGCACCCGAGATATCACCAGATATATATTAGATTTTTCCCCGACCCTGAGTGTCCGGCCCCATGAGACGGTGGTTTTATCGGCCCCTGGTGGTCCGAGGTCGTTCCCTCTGCACAGATGCATGCGCCAGGGCCACCTGCAGATAATTCACTTTGGTTTATTGCGCTATCTCTAATAGCACCCGAGATATCACCAGATATATATTGGATTTTCCCGTGACCCTGAGTGTCCGGCTCCATGAGACGGTGGTTTTCTCGGCCCCTGGTGGTCCGAGGTCGTTCCCGCTGCACAGATTCATGCGCCAGGGCCTCCTACAGACAATGCAATTTGATTTATTGCCCTATCTGTAATAGCACCCGAGATATCACCAGATATATATTGGATTTTTCCCTGACCCTGAGTGTCCGGCCCCATGTGTCGGTGGTATTCTCGGCCCCCGGTGAGCCGAGGTCGTTCCCGCTGAACAGATTCATTCGCAATGGCCTCCTGCAGACAATGCACTTTGATTTATTGAGCTATCTGTAATAGCACCCGAGACATCACCAGATATATATTTGATTTTTCCCTGACCCTGAGTGTCCGGCCCCATGAGACGGTGGTTTACTCGGCCCCTGGTGGTCGGAGGCCGTTCCCGCTGCACAGATGCATGCGGCGGGGCCACCTGCAGATAATGCACTTTGATTTATTGAGCTATCTTTAATAGCACCAGAGATATCTCCAGATATTTATTTGATTTTTCCCTGACCCTGAGTGTCCGGCCCCATGAGACGGTGGTTTCCTCGGCCCCTGGTTGTCCGAGGTCGTTCCCGCTGCACAGATTCATGCGCCAGGGCCTCCTATAGATAATTCACTTTGGTTTATTGCGCTATCTCTAATAGCACCCGAGATATCACCAGATATATATTGGATTTTTCCCTGACCCTGACAGTCCGGCCCCATGAGACGGTAGTTTTCTCGGCCCCTGCTGGTCCGAGGTCGTTCCCGCTGCAGAGATTCATGCGCCAGGGCCTCCTACAGAGAAAGCACTTTGATTTATTTCGCTACCTCTAATAGCACCCGACATATCACCAGATATATATTGGATTTTTCCCTGACCCTGAGTGTCCGGCCCCATGAGACGGTGGTCTTCTCGGCCCCTGGTGGTACGAGGTCGTTCCCGCTGCACAGATGCAAGCGCCAGGGCCTCCTGCAGATAATTCACTTTGATTTATTGCGCTATCTGTAATAGCACCCGAGATATCACCAGATAGATATTTGATTTTTCCCTGACCCTGAGTTTCCAGCCCCATGAGACGGTGGTTTACTCGGCCCCTGGTGGTCGGAGGTCGTTCCCGCAGCACAGTTGCATGCGGCAGGGCCACCTGAAGATAATTCACTTTGGTTTATTGCGCCATCTCTAATAACATCTGAGATATCACCAGATATATATTCGATATTTCCCTGACCCTGAGTGTCCGGCCCCATGAGACGGTGGTCTTCTCGGCCCCTGGTGGTCCGAGGTCGTTCCCGCTGCACAGATTCATGCGCCAGCGCCTCCTACGGACAATGCACTTTCATTTATTGCGCTATCTGTAATAGCACCCGAGATATCACCAGATACATATTGGATTTTTCCCCGACCCTGAGTGTCCGGCCCCATGAGACGGTGGTTTTCGCGGACCCTGGTGATCCGAGGTCGTTCCCGCTGCACAGATTCATTCGCAAGGGCCTCCTGCAGACAATGCACTTTGATTTATTGCGCTATCTGTAATAGCACCCGAGATATCACCAGATATATATTTGATTTTTCCCTGACCCTGACATTCCGGCCCCATGAGACGGTGGTTTTCTCGGCCCCTGGTGGTCCGAGGTCGTTCCCGCTGCACAGATGCATGCGCCAGGGCCTCCTGCGGACAATGCACTTTCATTTATTGCGCTATCTGTAATAGCACCCGAGATATCACCAGATACATATTGGATTTTTCCCCGACCCTGAGTGTCCGGCCCCATGAGACGGTGGTTTTCTCGGCCCCTGGTGGTCCGAGGTCGTTCCCGCTGCACAGATGCATGCGCCAGGGCCTCCTGCAGATAATTCACTTTGGTTTATTGCGCTATCTCTAATAGCACCCGAGATATCACCAGATACATATTGGATTTTCCCCTGACCCTGAATGTCCGGCCCCATGAGACGGTGGTTTTCTCGGCCCCTGGTGGTCCGAGGTCGTTCCCGCTGCACAGATGCATGCGCCAGGGCCTCCTGCAGATAATTCACTTTGGTTTATTGCGCTATCTCTAATAGCACCCGAGATATCACCAGATACATATTGGATTTTCCCCTGACCCTGAATGTCCGGCCCCATGAGACGGTGGTTTTCTCGGCCCCTGGTGGTCCGAGGTCGTTCCCGCTGCACAGATTCATGCGCCAGGGCCTCCTATAGATAATTCACTTTGGTTTATTGCGCTATCTCTAATAGCACCCGAGATATCACCAGATATATATTGGTTTTTTCCCTGACACTGACAGTCCGTCCCCATGAGACGGTAGTTTTCTCGGCCCCTGCTGGTCCGAGGTCGTTCCCGCTGCAGCGATTCATGCGCCAGGGCCTCCTACAGAGAATGCACTTTTATTTATTTCGCTACCTCTAATAGCACCCGACATATCACCAGATATATATTGGGTTTTTCCCTGACCCTGAGTGTCCGGCCCCATGAGACGGTGGTTTTCTCGGCCCCTGGTGGTCCGAGGTCGTTCCCGCTGCCCAGATGCATGCGCCAGGGCCTCCTGCAGATAATTCACTTTGGTTTATTGCGCCATCTCTAATAACATCTGAGATATCACCAGATATATATTCGATATTTCCCTGACCCTGAGTGTCCGGCCCCATGAGACGGTGGTCTTCTCGGCCCCTGGTGGTCCGAGGTCGTTCCCGCTGCACAGATGCATGCGCCAGGGCCTCCTGCAGATAATTCACTTTGATTTATTGCGCTATCTGTAATAGCACCCGAGATATCACCAGATAGATATTGGATTTTTCCCTGACCCTGAGTGTCCGGCCCCATGAGACGGTGGTTTTCTCGGCCCCTGGTGGTCCGAGGTCGTTCCCGCTGCACAGATTCATGCGCCAGGGCCTCCTATAGATAATTCACTTTGGTTTATTGCGCTATCTCTAATAGCACCCGAGATATCACCAGATATATATTGGTTTTTTCCCTGACACTGACAGTCCGTCCCCATGAGACGGTAGTTTTCTCGGCCCCTGCTGGTCCGAGGTCGTTCCCGCTGCAGAGATTCATGCGCCAGGGCCTCCTACAGAGAAAGCACTTTGATTTATTTCGCTACCTCTAATAGCACCCGACATATCACCAGACATATATTGGATTTTTCCCTGACCCTGAGCGTCCGGCCCCATGAGACGGTGGTTTTCTTGGCCCCTGGTGGTCCGAGGTCGTTCCCGCTGCACAGATGCATGCGCCAGGGCCTCCTGCAGATAATTCACTTTGGTTTATTGCGCTATCTCTAATAGCACCCGACATATCACCAGATATATATTGGATTTTTCCCTGACCCTGAGTGTCCGGCCCCATGAGACGGTGGTTTTCTCGGCCCCTGGTGGTCCGAGGTCGTTCCCGCTGCACAGATTCATGCGCCAGGGCCTCCTATAGATAATTCACTTTGGTTTATTGCGCTATCTCTAATAGCACCCGAGATATCACCAGATATATATTGGTTTTTTCCCTGACACTGACAGTCCGTCCCCATGAGACGGTAGTTTTCTCGGCCCCTGCTGGTCCGAGGTCGTTCCCGCTGCAGCGATTCATGCGCCAGGGCCTCCTACAGAGAATGCACTTTTATTTATTTCGCTACCTCTAATAGCACCCGACATATCACCAGATATATATTGGGTTTTTCCCTGACCCTGAGTGTCCGGCCCCATGAGACGGTGGTTTTCTCGGCCCCTGGTGGTCCGAGGTCGTTCCCGCTGCCCAGATGCATGCGCCAGGGCCTCCTGCAGATAATTCACTTTGGTTTATTGCGCCATCTCTAATAACATCTGAGATATCACCAGATATATATTGGATTTTTCCCTGACCCTGAGTGTCCGGCCCCATGAGACGGTGGTTTTCTCGGCCCCTGGTGGTCCGAGGTCGTTCCCGCTGCACAGATGCATGCGCCAGGGCCTCCTGCAGATAATTCACTTTGATTTATTGCGCTATCTGTAATAGCACCCGAGATATCACCAGATAGATATTTGATTTTTCCCTGACCCTGAGTTTCCAGCCCCATGAGACGGTGGTTTACTCGGCCCCTGGTGGTCGGAGGTCGTTCCCGCAGCACAGTTGCATGCGGCAGGGCCACCTGCAGATAATTCACTTTGGTTTATTGCGCCATCTCTAATAACATCTGAGATATCACCAGATATATATTCGATATTTCCCTGACCCTGAGTGTCCGGCCCCATGAGACGGTGGTCTTCTCGGCCCCTGGTGGTCCGAGGTCGTTCCAGCTGCACAGATGCATGCGCCAGGGCCTCCTGCAGATAATTCACTTTGATTTATTGCGCTATCTGTAATAGCACCCGAGATATCACCAGATATATATTTGATTTTTCCCTGACCCTGACATTCCGGCCCCATGAGACGGTGGTTTTCTCGGCCCCTGGTGGTCCGAGGTCGTTCCCGCTGCACAGATGCATGCGCCAGGGCCTCCTGCAGATAATTCACTTTGGTTTATTGCGCCATCTCTAATAACACCTGAGATATCACCAGATATATATTCGATATTTCCCTGACCCTGAGTGTCCGGCCCCATGAGACGGTGGTTTTCTCGGCCCCTGGTGGTCCGAGGTCGTTCCCGCTGCACAGACTCATGCGCCAGCGCCTCCTACGGACAATGCACTTTCATTTATTGCGCTATCTGTAATAGCACCCGAGATATCACCAGATACATATTGGATTTTTCCCCGACCCTGAGTGTCCGGCCCCATGAGACGGTGGTTTTCGCGGACCCTGGTGATCCGAGGTCGTTCCCGCTGCACAGATTCATTCGCAAGGGCCTCCTGCAGACAATGCACTTTGATTTATTGCGCTATCTGTAATAGCACCCGAGATATCACCAGATATATATTTGATTTTTCCCTGACCCTGACATTCCGGCCCCATGAGACGGTGGTTTACTCGGCCCCTGGTGGTCGGAGGTCGTTCCCGCTGCACAGATGCATGCGCCAGGGCCACCTGCAGATAATTCACTTTGGTTTATTGCGCTATCTCTAATAGCACCCGAGATATTACCAGATATATATTGGACTTTCCCGTCACCCTGACAGTCCGGCCCCATGAGACAGTAGTTTTCTCGGCCCCTGCTGGTCCGAGGTCGTTCCCGTTGCAGCGATTCATGCGCCAGGGCCTCCTACAGAGAATGCACTTTGATTTATTTCGCTACCTCTAATAGCACCCGACATATCACCAGATATATATTGGATTTTTCCCTGACCCTGAATGTCCGGCCCCATGAGACGGTGGTTTTCTCGGCCCCTGGTGGTCCGAGGTCGTTCCCGCTGCACAGATGCATGCGCCAGGGCCTCCTGCAGATAATTCACTTTGGTTTATTGCGCTATCTCTAATAGCACCCGAGATATCACCAGATACATATTGGATTTTCCCCTGACCCTGAATGTCCGGCCCCATGAGACGGTGGTTTTCTCGGCCCCTCTTGGTCCGAGGTCGTTCCCGCTGCCCAGATTCATTCGCCTGGGCCTACTACAGACAATGCACTTTGATTTATTGCGCTATCTGTAATAGCACCCGAGATATCACCAGATATATATTTGATTTTTCCCTGACCCTGAGTTTCCGGCCCCATGAGACGGTGGTTTACTCGGCCCCTAGTGGTCGGATGTCGTTCCCGCTGCACAGATGCATGCGGCGGGGCCACCTGCAGATAATGCACTTTGATTTATTGAGCTATCTTTAATAGCACCAGAGATATCTCCAGATATATATTTGATTTTTCCCTGACCCTGAGTGTCCGGCCCCATGAGACGGTGGTTTTCTCGGCCCCTGATGGTCCGAGGTCGTTCCCGCTGCACAGATTCATGCGCCAGGGCCTCCTATAGATAATTCACTTTGGTTTATTGCGCTATCTCTAATAGCACCCGAGATATCACCAGATATATATTGGATTTTACCCTGACCCTGACAGTCCGGCCCCATGAGACGGTAGTTTTCTCGGCCCCTGCTGGTCCGAGGTCGTTCCCGCTGCAGAGATTCATGCGCCAGGGCCTCCTACAGAGAAAGCACTTTGATTTATTTCGCTACCTCTAATAGCACCCGACATATCACCAGACATATATTGTATTTTTCCCTGACCCTGAGCGTCCGGCCCCATGAGACGGTGGTTTTCTTGGCCCCTGGTGGTCCGAGGTCGTTCCCGCTGCACAGATGCATGCGCCAGGGCCTCCTGCAGATAATTCACTTTGGTTTATTGCGCTATCTCTAATAGCACCCGACATATCACCAGATATATATTGGATTTTTCCCTGACCCTGAGTGTCCGGCCCCATGAGACGGTGGTTTTCTCGGCCCCTGGTGGTCCGAGGTCGTTCCCGCTGCACAGATTCATGCGCCAGGGCCTCCTATAGATAATTCACTTTGGTTTATTGCGCTATCTCTAATAGCACCCGAGATATCACCAGATATATATTGGTTTTTTCCCTGACACTGACAGTCCGTCACCATGAGACGGTAGTTTTCTCGGCCCCTGCAGGTCCGAGGTCGTTCCCGCTGCAGCGATTCATGCGCCAGGGCCTCCTACAGAGAATGCACTTTTATTTATTTCGCTACCTCTAATAGCACCCGACATATCACCAGATATATATTGGATTTTTCCCTGACCCTGAGTGTCCGGCCCCATGAGACGGTGGTTTTCTCGGCCCCTGGTGGTCCGAGGTCGTTCCCGCTGCCCAGATGCATGCGCCAGGGCCTCCTGCAGATAATTCACTTTGGTTTATTGCGCCATCTCTAATAACATCTGAGATATCACCAGATATATATTCGATATTTCCCTGACCCTGAGTGTCCGGCCCCATGAGACGGTGGTCTTCTCGGCCCCTGGTGGTCCGAGGTCGTTCCCGCTGCACAGATGCATGCGCCAGGGCCTCCTGCAGATAATTCACTTTGATTTATTGCGCTATCTGTAATAGCACCCGAGATATCACCAGATAGATATTTGATTTTTCCCTGACCCTGAGTTTCCAGCCCCATGAGACGGTGGTTTACTCGGCCCCTGGTGGTCCGAGGTCGTTCCCGCTGCACAGATGCATGCGCCAGGGCCTCCTGCAGATAATTCACTTTGGTTTATTGCGCTATCTCTAATAGCACCCGACATATCACCAGATATATATTGGATTTTTCCCTGACCCTGAGTGTCCGGCCCCATGAGACGGTGGTTTTCTCGGCCCCTGGTGGTCCGAGGTCGTTCCCGCTGCACAGATTCATGCGCCAGGGCCTCCTATAGATAATTCACTTTGGTTTATTGCGCTATCTCTAATAGCACCCGAGATATCACCAGATATATATTGGTTTTTTCCCTGACACTGACAGTCCGTCCCCATGAGACGGTAGTTTTCTCGGCCCCTGCAGGTCCGAGGTCGTTCCCGCTGCAGCGATTCATGCGCCAGGGCCTCCTACAGAGAATGCACTTTTATTTATTTCGCTACCTCTAATAGCACCCGACATATCACCAGATATATATTGGATTTTTCCCTGACCCTGAGTGTCCGGCCCCATGAGACGGTGGTTTTCTCGGCCCCTGGTGGTCCGAGGTCGTTCCCGCTGCCCAGATGCATGCGCCAGGGCCTCCTGCAGATAATTCACTTTGGTTTATTGCGCCATCTCTAATAACATCTGAGATATCACCAGATATATATTCGATATTTCCCTGACCCTGAGTGTCCGGCCCCATGAGACGGTGGTTTTCTCGGCCCCTGGTGGTCGGAGGTCGTTCCCGCTGCACAGTTGCATGCGGCAGGGCCACCTGCAGATAATTCACTTTGGTTTATTGCGCCATCTCTAATAACATCTGAGATATCACCAGATATATATTCGATATTTCCCTGACCCTGAGTGTCCGGCCCCATGAGACGGTGGTCTTCTCGGCCCCTGGTGGTCCGAGGTCGTTCCCGCTGCACAGATTCATGCGCCAGCGCCTCCTACGGACAATGCACTTTCATTTATTGCGCTATCTGTAATAGCACCCGAGATATCACCAGATACATATTGGATTTTTCCCCGACCCTGAGTGTCCGGCCCCATGAGACGGTGGTTTTCGCGGACCCTGGTGATCCGAGGTCGTTCCCGCTGCACAGATTCATTCGCAAGGGCCTCCTGCAGACAATGCACTTTGATTTATTGCGCTATCTGTAATAGCACCCGAGATATCACCAGATATATATTTGATTTTTCCCTGACCCTGACATTCCGGCCCCATGAGACGGTGGTTTTCTCGGCCCCTGGTGGTCCGAGGTCGTTCCCGCTGCACAGATGCATGCGCCAGGGCCTCCTGCAGATAATTCACTTTGGTTTATTGCGCCATCTCTAATAACACCTGAGATATCACCAGATATATATTCGATATTTCCCTGACCCTGAGTGTCCGGCCCCATGAGACGGTGGTTTTCTCGGCCCCTGGTGGTCCGAGGTCGTTCCCGCTGCACAGACTCATGCGCCAGCGCCTCCTACGGACAATGCACTTTCATTTATTGCGCTATCTGTAATAGCACCCGAGATATCACCAGATACATATTGGATTTTTCCCCGACCCTGAGTGTCCGGCCCCATGAGACGGTGGTTTTCGCGGACCCTGGTGATCCGAGGTCGTTCCCGCTGCACAGATTCATTCGCAAGGGCCTCCTGCAGACAATGCACTTTGATTTATTGCGCTATCTGTAATAGCACCCGAGATATCACCAGATATATATTTGATTTTTCCCTGACCCTGACATTCCGGCCCCATGAGACGGTGGTTTACTCGGCCCCTGGTGGTCGGAGGTCGTTCCCGCTGCACAGATGCATGCGCCAGGGCCACCTGCAGATAATTCACTTTGGTTTATTGCGCTATCTCTAATAGCACCCGAGATATTACCAGATATATATTGGACTTTCCCGTCACCCTGACAGTCCGGCCCCATGAGACGGTAGTTTTCTCGGCCTCTGCTGGTCCGAGGTCGTTCCCGTTGCAGCGATTCATGCGCCAGGGCCTCCTACAGAGAATGCACTTTGGTTTATTGCGCCATCTCTAATAACACCTGAGATATCACCAGATATATATTCGATATTTCCCTGACCCTGAGTGTCCGGCCCCATGAGACGGTGGTCTTCTCGGCCCCTGGTGGTCCGAGGTCGTTCCCGCTGCACAGATGCATGCGCCAGAGCCTCCTGCAGATAATTCACTTTGATTTATTGCGCTATCTGTAATAGCACCCGAGATATCACCAGATATATATTTGATTTTTCCCTGACCCTGACATTCCGGCCCCATGAGACGGTGGTTTTCTCGGCCCCTGGTGGTCCGAGGTCGTTCCCGCTGCACAGATGCATGCGCCAGGGCCTCCTGCAGATAATTCACTTTGGTTTATTGCGCCATCTCTAATAACACCTGAGATATCACCAGATATATATTCGATATTTCCCTGACCCTGAGTGTCCGGCCCCATGAGACGGTGGTTTTCTCGGCCCCTGGTGGTCCGAGGTCGTTCCCGCTGCACAGACTCATGCGCCAGCGCCTCCTACGGACAATGCACTTTCATTTATTGCGCTATCTGTAATAGCACCCGAGATATCACCAGATACATATTGGATTTTTCCCCGACCCTGAGTGTCCGGCCCCATGAGACGGTGGTTTTCGCGGACCCTGGTGATCCGAGGTCGTTCCCGCTGCACAGATTCATTCGCAAGGGCCTCCTGCAGACAATGCACTTTGATTTATTGCGCTATCTGTAATAGCACCCGAGATATCACCAGATATATATTTGATTTTTCCCTGACCCTGACATTCCGGCCCCATGAGACGGTGGTTTACTCGGCCCCTGGTGGTCGGAGGTCGTTCCCGCTGCACAGATGCATGCGCCAGGGCCACCTGCAGATAATTCACTTTGGTTTATTGCGCTATCTCTAATAGCACCCGAGATATTACCAGATATATATTGGACTTTCCCGTCACCCTGACAGTCCGGCCCCATGAGACGGTAGTTTTCTCGGCCTCTGCTGGTCCGAGGTCGTTCCCGTTGCAGCGATTCATGCGCCAGGGCCTCCTACAGAGAATGCACTTTGGTTTATTGCGCCATCTCTAATAACACCTGAGATATCACCAGATATATATTCGATATTTCCCTGACCCTGAGTGTCCGGCCCCATGAGACGGTGGTCTTCTCGGCCCCTGGTGGTCCGAGGTCGTTCCCGCTGCACAGATGCATGCGCCAGGGCCTCCTGCAGATAATTCACTTTGATTTATTGCGCTATCTGTAATAGCACCCGAGATATCACCAGATATATATTTGATTTTTCCCTGACCCTGAGTTTCCGGCCCCATGAGACGGTGGTTTACTCGGCCCCTGGTGATCGGAGGTCCTTCCCGCTGCACAGTTGCATGCGGCAGGGCCACCTGCAGATAATGCACTTTGATTTATTGAGCTATCTGTAATAGCACCAGAGATATCTCCAGATATATATTTGATTTTTCCCTGACCCTGAGTGTCCGGCCCCATGAGACGGTGGTTTTCTCGGCCCCTGGTGGTCCGAGGTCGTTCCCGCTGCACAGATGCATGCGCCAGGGCCTCCTGCAGATAATTCACTTTGGTTTATTGCGCCATCTCTAATAACACCTGAGATATCACCAGATATATATTCGATATTTCCCTGACCCTGAGTGTCCGGCCCCATGAGACGGTGGTTTTCTCGGCCCCTGGTGGTCCGAGGTCGTTCCCGCTGCACAGATTCATGCGCCAGCGCCTCCTACGGACAATGCACTTTCATTTATTGCGCTATCTGTAATAGCACCCGAGATATCACCAGATACATATTGGATTTTTCCCCGACCCTGAGTGTCCGGCCCCATGAGACGGTGGTTTTCGCGGACCCTGGTGATCCGAGGTCGTTCCCGCTGCACAGATTCATTCGCAAGGGCCTCCTGCAGACAATGCACTTTGATTTATTGCGCTATCTGTAATAGCACCCGAGATATCACCAGATATATATTTGATTTTTCCCTGACCCTGACATTCCGGCCCCATGAGACGGTGGTTTACTCGGCCCCTGGTGGTCGGAGGTCGTTCCCGCTGCACAGATGCATGCGCCAGGGCCACCTGCAGATAATTCACTTTGGTTTATTGCGCTATCTGTAATAGCACCCGATATATCACCAGATATATATTTGATTTTTCCCTGACCATGAGTGTCCGGCCCCATGAGACGGTGGTTTCCTCGGCCCCTGGTGGTCCGAGGTCGTTCCCGCTGCACAGATTCATGCGCCAGGGCCTCCTATAGATAATTCACTTTGGTTTATTGCGCTATCTCTAATAGCACCCGAGATATCACCAGATATATTTTGGATTTTTCCCTGACCCTGACAGTCCGGCCCCATGAGACGGTGGTTTTCTTGTCCCCTGGTGGTCCGAGGTCGTTCCCGCTGCACAGATGCATGCGCCAGGGCCTCCTGTAGATAATTCACTTTGGTTTATTGCGCTATCTCTAATAGCACCCGAGATATCACCAGATATATATTGGATTTTCCCGTGACCCTTAATGTCCGGCCCCATGAGACGGTGGTTTTCTCGGCCCCTGGTGGTCCGAGGTCGTTCCCGCTGCCCAGATTCATTCGCCTGGGCCTCCTACAGACAATGCACTTTGATTTATTGCGCTATCTGTAATAGCACTCGAGATATCACCAGATATATATTTGATTTTTCCCTGACCCTGAGTTTCCGGCCCCATGAGACGGTGGTTTACTCGGCCCCTGGTGGTCGGAGGTCGTTCCCGCTGCACAGATGCATGCGCCAACGCCACCTGCAGATAATTCACTTTGGTTTATTGCCCTATCTCTAATAGCACCCGAGATATCACCAGATATATATTGGATTTTCCCGTGACCCTGAGTGTCCGGCTCCATGAGACGGTGGTTTTCTCGGCCCCTGGTCGTCCGAGGTCGTTCCCGCTGCACAGATTCATGCGGCAGAGCCTCCAACAGAGAATGCACTTTGATTTATTGCCCTATCTGTAATAGCACACGAGATATCACCAGATATATAATGGATTTTTCCCTGACCCTGAGTGTCCGGCCCCATGAGACGGTAGTTTTCTCGGCCCCTGGTGGTCCGAGGTCGTTCCCGCTGCACAGATTCATGCGCCAGCGCCTCCTACGGACAATGCACTTTGATTTATTGCGGTATCTGTAATAGCACCCGAGATATCACCAGATACATATTGGATTTTTCCCAGACCCTGAGTGTCCGGCCCCATGAGACGGTGGTTTTCTCGGACCCTGGTGATCCGGGGTCGTTCCCGCTGCACAGATTCATGCGCTAGGGCCTCCTGCAGATAATTCACTTTGGTTTATTGCGCTATCTCTAATAGCACCCGAGACATCACCAGATATATATTGGATTTTTCCCTGACCCTGAGTGTCCGGCCCCATGTGTCGGTGGTTTTCTCGGCCCCTGTTGATCCGAGGTCGTTCCCGCTGCACAGTTGCATGCGCCAGGGCCTCCTGCAAATAATTCACTTTGGTTTATTGCGCTATCTCTAATAGCACCCGTGATTTCACCAGATATATATTGGATTTTTCCCTGACCCTGAGTGTCCGGCCCCATGAGACGGTGGTTTTCTCGGCCCCTGTTGATCCGAGGTCGTTCCCGCTGCACAGGTTCATTCGCAAGGGCCTCCTGCAGACAATGCACTTTGATTTATTGCGCTATCTCTAATAGCACCCGATATATCACCAAATATATATTTGATTTTTCCCTGACCATGAGTGTCCGGCCCCATGAGACGGTGGTTTCCTCGGCCCCTGGTGGTCCGAGGTCGTTCCCGCTGCACAGATTCATGCGCCAGGGCCTCCTATAGATAATTCACTTTGGTTTATTGCGCTATCTCTAATAGCACCCGTGATTTCACCAGATATATATTGGATTTTTCCCTGACCCTGAGTGTCCGGCCCCATGAGACGGTGGTTTTCTTGCCCCCTGGTGGTCCGAGGTCGTTCCCGCTGCACAGATGCATGCGCCAGGGCCACCTGCAGATAATTCACTTTGGTTTATTGCGCTATCTGTAATAGCACCCGAGATATCACCAGATATATGCTGGATTTTTCCCTGACCCTGACAGTCCGGCTCCATGAGAGGGTGATTTTCTCGGCCCCTCGTGGTCCGAGGTCGTTCCCGCTGCACAGAATCATGCGCCAGGGCCTCCTGCAGATAATTCACTTTGGTTTATTGCGCTATCTCTAATAGCACCCGAGATATCACCAGACATATATTAGATTTTTCCCTGACCCTGAGTGTCCGGCCCCATGAGACGGTGGTTTTCTTGGCCCCTGGTCGTCCGAGGTCGTTCCCGCTGCACAGATGCATGCGCCAGGGCCTCCTGCAGATAATTCACTTTGGTTTATTGCGCTATCTCTAATAGCACCCGAGATATCACCAGATATATATTAGATTTTTCCCTGACCCTGAGTGTCCGGCCCCATGAGACGGTGGTTTTCTCGGCCCCTGGTGGTCCGAGGTCGTTCCCGCTGCACACATTCATTCGCAAGGACCTCCTGCAGACAATGCACTTTGATTTATTGCGCTATCTGTAATAGCACCCGAGATATCACCAGATATATATTTGATTTTTCCCTGACCCTGAGTTTCCGGCCCCATGAGACGGTGGTTTACTCGGCCCCTGGTGGTCGGAGGTCGTTACCGCTGCACAGATGCATGCGCCAGGGCCACCTGCAGATAATTCACTTTGGTTTATTGCGCTATCTGTAATAGCACCCGAGATATCACCAGATATATGCTGGATATTTCCCTGACCCTGACAGTCCGGCTCCATGAGAGGGTGATTTTCTCGGCCCCTCGTGGTCCGAGGTCGTTCCCGCTGCACAGAATCATGCGCCAGGGCCTCCTGCAGATAATTCACTTTGGTTTATTGCGCTATCTCTAATAGCACCCGAGATATCACCAGATATATATTAGATTTTTCCCTGACCCTGAGTGTCCGGCCCCATGAGACGGTGGTTTTCTTGGCCCCTGGCCGTCCGAGGTCGTTCCCGCTGCACAGATGCATGCGCCAGGGCCACCTGCAGATAATTCACTGTGGTTTATGTCGCTATCTGTAATAGCGCCCGAGATATCACCAGATATATATTGGATTTTCCCGTGACCTTGAGTGTCCGGCTCCATGAGAATGTGGTTTTCTCGGCCCCTGGTGGTCCGAGGTCGTTCCCGCTGCACAGATTCATGCGCCAGCGCCTCCTACGGACAATGCACTTTGATTTATTGCGGTATCTGTAATAGCACCCGAGATATCACCAGATACATATTGGATTTTTCCCCGACCCTGAGTGTCCGGCCCCATGACACGGTGGTTTTCTCGGACCCTGGTGATCCGAGGTCGTTCCCGCTGCACAGATTCATGCGCCAGGGCCTCCTGCAGATAATTCACTTTGGTTTATTGCGCTATCTCTAATAGCACCCGAGACATCACCAGATATATATTGGATTTTTCCCTGACCCTGAGCTTCCGGCCCCATGAGACGGTGGTTTACTCGGCCCCTGGTGGTCGGAGGTCGTTCCCGCTGCACAGATGCATGCGCCAGGGCCACCTGCAGATAATGCACTTTGATTTATTGAGCTATCTGTAATAGCACCAGAGATATCTCCAGATATATATTTGATTTTTCCCTGACCCTGAGTGTCCGGCCCCATGAGACGGTGGTTTTCTCGGCCCCTGGTGGTCCGATGTCGTTCCCCCTGCACAGATTCATGCGCCAGGGCCTCCTATAGATAATTCACTTTGGTTTATTGCGCTATCTCTAATAGCACCCGAGATATCACCAGATATATATTGGATTTTTCCCTGACCCTGACAGTCCGGCCCCATGAGACGGTGGATTTCTCGGCCCCTGGTGGTCCGAGGTCGTTCCCGCTGCACAGATTCATGCGCCAGGGCGTCCTGCAGATAATTCACTTTGGTTTATTGCGCTATCTGTAATAGCACCCGAGATATCACCAGATATATATTGGATTTTTCCCCGACCCTGAGTGTCCGGCCCCATGAGACGGTGGTTTACTCGGCCCCTGGTGGTCGGAGGTCGTTCCCGCTGCACAGACGCATGCGCCAGGGCCACCTGCAGATAATTCACTTTAGTTTATTGCGCTATCTCTAATAGCACCCGAGATATCACCAGATATATATTGGATTTTCCCTTGACCCTGAGTGTCCGGCCCCATGAGACTTTGGTTTTCACGGCCCCTGGTGGTCCGAGGTCGTTCCCGCTGCACAGATTCATGCGCCAGGGCCTCCAACAGACAATGCACTTTGATTTATTGCGCTATCTGTAATAGCACCCGAGATATCACCAGATATATATTGGATTTTCCTCTGACCCTGAGTGTCCGGCCCCATGAGACTGTGGTTTTCTCGGCCCCTGGTGGTCCGAGGTCGTTCCCGCTGCACAGATTCATGCGCCAGGGCCTCCTACAGACAATGCACTTTGATTTATTGCGCTATCTGTAATAGCACCCAAGATATCACCAGATATATACTGGATTTTTCACTGACCCTGAGTGTCCGGCCCCATGAGACGGTCGTTTTCTCGGCCCCTGGTGGTCCGAGGACGTTCCCGCTGCACAGACGCATGCGCCAGGGCCACCTGCAGATAATTCACTTTGGTTTATTGCGCTATCTCTAATAGCACCCGAGATATCACCAGATATATATTGGATTTTCCCTTGACCCTGAGTGTCCGGCTCCATGAGACGGTGGTATTCTCGGCCCCTGGTCGTCCGAGGTCGTTCCCGCTGCACAGATTCATGCGCCAGGGCCTCCTACAGAGAATGCACTTTGATTTATTGCCCTATCTGTAATAGCACCCGAGATATCACCAGAAATATATTGGATTTTTCCCTGACCCTGAGTGTCCAGCCCCATGTGTCGGTGGTTTTCTCGGCCCCAGGTTGTCCGAGGTCGTTGCCGCTGCACAGATTCATGCGCCAGGGCCTCCAGCAAACAAAGCACTTTGGTTTATTGCGCTATCTGTAATAGCACCCGAGATATCACCAGATACATATTGGATTTTTCCCTGTCCCTGAGTGTCCGGCCCCATGAGACGGTGGTTTTCTCGGCCCCTGGTGGTCCGAGGTCGTTCCCGCTGCCCAGATTCATTCGCCTGGGCCTCCTACAGACAATGCACTTTGATTTATTGCGCTATCTGTAATAGCACCCGAGATATCACCAGATATATATTGGATATTTCCCTCACCCTGAGTGTCCAGCCCCATGAGACGGTGGTTTTCTCGGCCCCTGGTGGACCGAGGTCGTTCGCGCTGCACAGATTCATGCGCCAGGGCCTCCTGCAGAAAATTCACTTTGGTTTATTTCGCTATCTGTAATAGGACCCGAGATATCACCAGATATATATTGGATTTTCCCGAGACTCTGAGTGTCCGGCCGCATGAGACTGTAGTTTTCTCGGCCCCTGGTGGTCCGAGGTCGTTCCGGCTGCAAAGATTCATGCGCCAGGGCCTCCTACAGACAATGCACTTTGATTTATTGCGCTATCTGTAATAGCACCCGAGATATCACCAGATATATATTGGATATTTCCCTCACCCTGAGTGTCCAGCCCCATGAGACGGTGGTTTTCTCGGCCCCTGGTGGACCGAGGTCGTTCGCGCTGCACAGATTCATGCGCCAGGGCCTCCTACAGAGAATGCACTTTGATTTATTGCCCTATCTGTAATAGCACCCGAGATATCACCAGAAATATATTGGATTTTTCCCTGACCCTGAGTGTCCGGCCCCATGTGTCGGTGGTTTTCTCGGCCCCAGGTTGTCCGAGGTCGTTGCCGCTGCACAGATTCATGCGCCAGGGCCTCCAGCAGACAAAGCACTTTGGTTTATTGCGCTATCTGTAATAGCACCCGAGATATCACCAGATACATATTGGATTTTTCCCTGACCCTGAGTGTCCAGCCCCATGAGACGGTGGTTTTCTCGGCCCCTGGTGGACCGAGGTCGTTCGCGCTGCACAGATTCATGCGCCAGGGCAACCTGCAGATAATGCACTTTGATTTATTGAGCTATCTGTAATAGCACCAGAGATATCACCAGATATATATTTGATTTTTCCCTGACCCTGAGTGTCCGGCCCCATGAGACGGTGGTTTTCTTGGCCCCTGGCCGTCCGAGGTCGTTCCCGCTGCACAGATTCATGCGCCAGGGCCTCCTATAGATAATTCACTTTGGTTTATTGCGCTATCTCTAATAGCACCCGAGATATCACCAGATATATGCTGGATTTTTACATGACCCTGAGTGTCCGGCCCGATGTGTCGGTGGTTTTCTCGGCCCCTGGTAGTCCGAGGTCGTTCCCGCTGCACAGATTCATGCGCCAGGGCCTCCTGCAGATAATTCACTTTGATTTATTGCGCTATCTCTAATTGCACCCGAGATATCGCCAGATATATATTGGATTTTTGCCTGACCCTGAGATCTCTGCCCCATGAGACTGTGGTTTTCTCGGCCCCTGGTGGTCCGAGGTCGTTCCCGCTGCACAGATTCATGCGCCAGGGCATCCTAAAGACAATGCACCTTGATTTATTGCGTATCTCTAATAGCACCCGAGATATCACCAGATATATATTGGATTTTTGCCTGACCCTGAGTTCTCTGCCCCATGAGACTGTGGTTTTCTCGGCCCCTGGTGGTCCGAGGTCGTTCCCGCTGGCCAGATTCATGCGCCAGGGCCTCCTACAGACAATGCACTTTGATTTATTACGCTATCTGTAATAGCACCCGAGATATCACCAGATATATATTGGATTTTCCCCTGACCCTGAGTGACCGGCCCCATGAGACGGTGGTTTTCTCGGCCCCTGGTGGTCCGAGGTCGTTCCCGCTGCACAGATTCATGCGCCAGGGCCTCCTACAGACAATGCACTTTGATTTATTGCGCTATCTCTAATAGCACCTGAGATATCACCACATATATATTGGATTTTTCCCTGACCCTGACAGTCCGGCCCCATGAGACGGTGATTTTCTCGGCCCCTGGAGGTCCGACGTCGATCCCGCTGCACAAATTCATGCGCCAGGGTCTCCTACAGACAATGCACTTTGATTTATTGCGCTATCTATAATAGCAACCGAGATATCACCATATATATATTGGATTTACCCCTGACCCAGAGTGTCCGGCCCCATGAGACGGTGGTTTTCTCGGCCCCTGGTGGTCCGAGGTCGTTCCCGCTGCATGGATTCATGCGCCAGGGCCCCCTGCAGATAATTAAATTTTATTTATTGCGCTATCTCTTATAGCACCCGAGATATCACCATATATATATTGGATTTTTCCCTGACCCTGACAGTCCGGCCCCATGAGACGGTGATTTTCTCGGCCCCTGGTGGTCCGAGGTCGTTCCCGCTGCACAGATTCATGCGCCAGGGCCTCCTATAGATAATTCACTTTGGCTTATTGCGCTATCTCTAATAGCACCCGAGATATCACCAGGTATATGTTGGATTTTTCCCTGACCCTGACAGTCCGGCCCATGAGACGGTGATTTTCTCGGCCCCTGGTGGTCCGACGTCGATCCCGCTGCACAAATTCATGCGCCAGGGTCTCCTACAGACAATGCACTTTGATTTATTGCGCTATCTATAATAGCAACCGAGATATCGCCATATATATATTGGATTTACCGCTGACCCTGAGTGTCCGGCCCCATGAGACGGTGGTTTTCTCGGCCCCTGGTGGTCCGAGGTCGTTCCCGCTGCAAGGATTCATGCGCCAGGGCCCCCTGCAGATAATTAACTTTTATTTATTGTGCTATCTCTTATAGCACCCGAGATATCACCATATATATATTGGATTTTTCCCTGACCCTGACAGTCCGGCCCCATGAGACGGTGATTTTCTCGGCCCCTGGAGGTCCGACGTCGATCCCGCTGCACAGATTCATGTTCCAGGGCCTCCTGCAGAAAATGCACTTTGATTTATTTCGCTATCTCTAATAGCACCCGAGGTATCACCAGATATATATTGGATTTTTCCTTGACTCTGACAGTCCGGCGCCATGTGTCGATGGTTCACTCGGTCCCTCGTGGTCCGAGGTCGATGCCGCTGCACAGATCCATGCGCCAGGCCCTCCTGCAGACAATGGACTTTGATTTATTGCGCTATCTGTAATAGCACCCGAGATATCACCAGATTTATATTGGATTTTTCCCTGACCCTGAGTCTCCGACCCCATGAGACGGTGGTTTTCTCGGCCCCTGGTGGTCCGAGGTCGTTCCCGCTGCACAGATTCATGCGCCAGGGCCTCCCACAGACAATGCACTTTGGGTTACTGCGCTATCTCTAATAGCACCCGAGATATCACCAGATATATATTGGATTTATCCCTGACCCTGAGTGTCCGGCCCCATGAGACGGTAGTTTTCTCGGCCCCTGGTGGTCCGAGGTCGTTCCCGCTGCACAGATTCATGCGCCAGGGCCTCCTGCAGACAATGCACTTTGATTTATTTCGCTATCTCTAATAGCACCCGAGATATCACCAGATATATATTGGATTTTTCCTTGACTCTGACAGTCCGGCGCCATGTGTCGATGGTTCTCTCGGTCCCTCGTGGTCCGAGGTCGATCCCGCTGCACAGATCCATGCGCCAGGGCCTCCTGCAGACAATGGACTTTGATTTATTGCGCTATCTGTAATAGCACCCGAGATATCACCAGATTTATATTGGATTTTTCCCTGACCCTGAGTCTACGACCCCATGAGACGGTGGTTTTCTCGGCCCCTGGTGGTCCGAGGTCGTTCCCGCTGCACAGATTCATGCGCCAGGGCCTCCTGCAGATAATTCACTTTTGTTTATTGCGCTATCTCTAATAGCACCCGAGATATCACCAGATATATATTGGATTTTTCCCCGACCCTGATATTCCCGCCCCATGAGACGGTGGTTTTCTCGGCCCCTGGTTGTCCGTGGTCGCTGCCGCTGCACAGATTCATGCGACAGGCCCTCCCGCAGACAATGCACTTTGATTTATCGCGCTATCTCTAATGACACCCGAGATATCACCAGATATATAATGGATTTTTCCCTGACCCTGAGTGTCCGGCCCCATGAGACGGTGGTTTTCTTGGCCCCTGGTTGTCCGAGGTCGTTCCCGCTGCACACAAGCGTGCGACAGGGCCTCCTGCAGATAATTCACTTTGGTTTATTGGACTATCTCTAATAGCACCCGAGATATCACCAGATATATATTGGATTTTTCCCTGACCCTGACAGTCCGGCCCCATGAGACGGTGATTTTCTCGGCCCCTGGTGGTCCGAGGTCGATCCCGCTGCACAGCTTCATGCGCCAGGCCCTCCTACAGACAATGCACTTTGATTTATTGCGCTATTTCTAATACCACCCGAGATATCACGAGATATATATTGGATTTTTCCCTGACCCTGAGTGTCCGACCCCATGAGACGGTAGTTTTCTTGGCCCCTGGTGGTCCGAGGTCGATCCCGCTGCACAGATTCATGCGCCAGGGCTTCCTGCAGACAATTCACTTTGGTTTATTGCGCTATCTGTAATAGCATCCGAGATATCACCAGATATATATTGGATTTTCCCCTGACCCTGAGTGTCCGGCCCCATGAGACGTTGGTTTTCTAGGCCCCTGGTGGTCCGAGGTCGTTCCCGCTGCACAGATTCATGCGCCAGGGCCTCCTGCAGACAATGCACTTTGATTTATTTCGCTATCTCTAATAGCACGCGAGATGTCACCAGATATATGCTGGATTTTTACATGACCTTGGGTGACGGATTCCGAATATCTGTAATTTTCTCGGCGCCTGGTGGTCCGAAGTCGATCCCGCTGCACAGATTCATGCGCGAGGGCCTCCTACAAACAATGCACTTTGATTTATTGCGCTATCTGTAATAGCACACGAGATATCACCATATATATATTGGATTTTCCCCTGAATCTGAGTGTCCGGCCCCATGTGTCGGTGGTTTTCTCGGCCCCTGGTGGTCCGAGGTCGTTCCCGCTGCACAGATTCATGCGCCAGGGCCTCCTACAGACAATGCACTTTGATTTAATGCCCTATCTGTAATAGCACCCGATATATCACCATACATATATTGGATTTTCCCCTGACCCTGAGTGTCCGGCCCCATGTGTCGGTGGTTTTCTCGGTCCCTCGTGGTCCGACGTCGATCCGGCTGAAGAGATTCATGCGCCAGGGCCCCCTACAGACAATGCACTTTGATTTATTGCGCTATCTCTAATAGCACCCGAGATATCACCAGATATATGCTGGATTTTTACATGACCTTGGGTGACGGATTCCGAATATCTGTAATTTTCTCGGCCCCTGGTGGTCCGAGGTCGTTCCCGCTGCACAGATTCATGCGCCAGGGCGTCCTGCAGACAATTCACTTTGGTTTAGTGCGCTATCTGTAAGAGCACACGCGATAGCACCAGATATATATGGGATTTTTCCTTGACCCTGACAGTCCGGCGCCATGTGTCTGTGGTTTTCTCTGCCCCTGGTGGTCCGAGGTCGATCCCGCTGCACGGATTCATGCTCCACGGCCTCCTATAGACAATGCCCTTTGGTTTATTGCGCTATCTCTAATAGCACCTGAGATATCACCACATATATATTGGATTTTTCCCTGACCCTGAGTGTCCGACCCCATGAGACGGTGGTTTTCTCGGTCCCTGGTGGTCCGAGGTCGTTCCCGCTGCACAGATTCATGCGCCAGTGCCTCCTGCAGACAATGCACTTTGATTTATTTCGCTATCTGTAATAGCTCCCGAGATATCACCTGATATATATTGGATTTTCCCCTGACCCTGATTGTCCGGCCCCATGAGACGGTCGTTTTCTCGGCCCCTGGTGGTCCGAGGTCGTTCCCGCTGCCCAGATTCATGCGGCAGGGCCTCCTACAGACAATGCACTTTGATTTATTGCGCTATCTATAATAGCAACCGAGATATCACCATATATATATTGGATTTACCCCTGACCCAGAGTGTCGGGCCCCATGAGACGGTGGTTTTCTCGGCCCCTGGTGGTCCGAGGTCGTTCCCGCTGCATGGATTCATGCGCCAGGGCCCCCTGCAGATAATTAAATTTTATTTATTGCGCTATCTCTTATAGCACCCGAGATATCACCATATATATATTGGATTTTTCCCTGACCCTGACAGTCCGGCCCCATGAGACGGTGATTTTCTCGGCCCCTGGTGGTCCGAGGTCGTTCCCGCTGCACAGATTCATGCGCCAGGGCCTCCTATAGATAATTCACTTTGGCTTATTGCGCTATCTCTAATAGCACCCGAGATATCACCAGGTATATGTTGGATTTTTCCCTGACCCTGACAGTCCGGCCCCATGAGACGGTGATTTTCTCGGCCCCTGGAGGTCCGACGTCGATCCCGCTGCACAGATTCATGTGCCAGGGCCTCCTGCAGACAATGCACTTTGATTTATTTCGCTATCTCTAATAGCACCCGAGGTATCACCAGATATATATTGGATTTTTCCTTGACTCTGACAGTCCGGCGCCATGTGTCGATGGTTCACTCGGTCCCTCGTGGTCCGAGGTCGATGCCGCTGCACAGATCCATGCGCCAGGCCCTCCTGCAGACAATGGACTTTGATTTATTGCGCTATCTGTAATAGCACCCGAGATATCACCAGATTTATATTGGATTTTTCCCTGACCCTGAGTCTCCGACCCCATGAGACGGTGGTTTTCTCGGCCCCTGGTGGTCCGAGGTCGTTCCCGCTGCACAGATTCATGCGCCAGGGCCTCCCACAGACAATGCACTTTGGGTTACTGCGCTATCTCTAATAGCACCCGAGATATCACCAGATATATATTGGATTTATCCCTGACCCTGAATGTCCGGCCCCATGAGACGGTAGTTTTCTCGGCCCCTGGTGGTCCGAGGTCGTTCCCGCTGCACAGATTCATGCGCCAGGGCCTCCTGCAGACAATGCACTTTGATTTATTTCGCTATCTCTAATAGCACCCGAGATATCACCAGATATATATTGGATTTTTCCTTGACTCTGACAGTCCGGCGCCATGTGTCGATGGTTCTCTCGGTCCCTCGTGGTCCGAGGTCGATCCCGCTGCACAGATCCATGCGCCAGGGCCTCCTGCAGACAATGGACTTTGATTTATTGCGCTATCTGTAATAGCACCCGAGATATCACCAGATTTATATTGGATTTTTCCCTGACCCTGAGTCTCCGACCCCATGAGACGGTGGTTTTCTCGGCCCCTGGTGGTCCGAGGTCGTTCCCGCTGCACAGATTCATGCGCCAGGGCCTCCTACAGACAATGCACTTTGGTTTATTGCGCTATCTCTAATAGCACCCGAGATATCACCAGATATATATTGAATTTTTCCCTGACCCTGAGTGTCCGGCCCCATGAGACGGTGGTTTTCTCGGCCCCTGGTGGTCCGAGGTCGTTCCCGCTGCACACATGCATGCGCCAGGGCCTCCTATAGATAATTCACTTTGGCTTATTGCGCTATCTCTAATAGCACCCGAGATATCACCAGGTATATGTTGGATTTTTCGCTGACACGTAGTGTCCGGCCCCATGAGACGGGAGTTTTCTCGGCCCCTGGTTTTCCGAGGTCGTTCCCGCTGCACAGATTCATGCGCCAGGGCCTCCTGCAGATAATTCACTTTGGTTTATTGCGCTATCTCTAATAGCACCCGAGATATCATCAGATATATATTGAATTTTTCCCTCACCCTGAGTGTCCGACCCCATGAGACGGTGGTTTTCTCGTCCCCTAGTGGTCCGAGGTCGTTCCCGCTGCACAGATTCATGCGCCAGGGCCTCCTGCAGATAATTCATTTTTGTTTATTGCGCTATCTCTAATACCACCCGAGATATCACGAGATATATATTGGATTTGTCCCTGACCCTGAGTGTCCGACCCCATGAGACGGTAGTTTTCTCGGCCCCTGGTGGTCCGAGGTCGATCCCGCTGCACAGATTCATGCGCCGGGGCTTCCTGCAGACAATTCACTTTGGTTTATTGCGCTATCTGTAATAGCACCCGAGATATCACCAGATATATATTGGATTTTCCCCTGACCCTGAGTGTCCGGCCCCATGAAACATTGGTTTTCTCGGTCCCTCGTGGTCCGAGGTCGATCCCGCTGCACAGATTCATGCGCCAGGGCCCCCTGCAGATAATTCACTTTGATTTATTTCGCTATCTGTAATAGCACCCGAGATATCACCAGATTTATATTGGATTTTTCCCTGACCCTGAGTGTCCGAACCCATGAGACGTTGGTTTTCTAGGCCCCTGGTGGTCCGAGGTCGTTCCCGCTGCACAGATTCATGCGCCAGGGCCTCCTGCAGACAATGCACTTTGATTTATTTCGCTATCTCTAATAGCACCCGAGATATCACCAGATATATGCTGGATTTTTACATGACCTTGGGTGACGGATTCCGAATATCTGTAATTTTCTCGGCGCCTGGTGGTCCGAAGTCGATCCCGCTGCACAGATTCATGCGCCAGGGCCTCCTACAGACAATGCACTTTGATTTATTGCGCTATCTGTAATACCACCCGAGATATCACCAGATATATATTGGATTTTTCCCTGACCCTGACAGTCCGGCCCCATGAGACGGTAATTTTCTCGGCCCCTGGTGGTCCGAGGTCGATCCCGCTGCACAGATTCATGCGCCAGGGCCTCCTACAGACAATGCACTTTGATTTATTGAGCTATCTGTAATAGCACCCGAGATTTCACTAGATATATATTGGATTTTTCCCTGACCCTGTGTGTCCGACCCCATCAGACGGTGGTTTTCTCGGCCCCTGGTGGTCCGAGGTCGATCCCGCTGCACAGATTCATGCGCCAGGGCTTCCTGCAGACAATTCACTTTTGTTTATTGCGCTATCTGTAATAGCACCCGAGATATCACCAGATATATATTGGATTTTTCCCTGACCCTGACAGTCCGTCCACATGAGACGGGGATTTTCTCGGCCCCTGGTGGTCCCAGGTCGATCCCGCTGCACAGGTTCATGCGCCAGGACCTCCTACAGACAATGCACTTTGATTTATTGCGCTATCTCTAATAGCACCCGAGATATCACCAGATATATATTTGAGTTTTCCTTGACCCTGACAATCCGGCCCCATATGTCGATGGTTTTCTCGGTCCCTCGTTGTCCGAGGTCGATCCCGCTGCACAGATTCATGCGCCAGGGCCCCCTGCAGATAATTCACTTTGATTTATTGCCCTATCTCTAATAGCACCCGAGATATCACCAGATATATATTGGATTTTCCCTGACCCTGACAGTCCGGCCCCATGGGACGGTGATTTTCTCGGCCCCTGGTGGTCCGAGGTCGTTACCGCTGCCCAGATTCATGCGCCAGGGCCTCCTGCAGACAATGCACTTTGATTTATTGCGCTATCTATAATAGCAACCGAGATATCACCAGATAGATATTGGATTTTTCCCTGACCCTGACAGTCCGGCCCCATGTGTCGATGGTTTTCTCGGTCCCTCGTGGTCCGAGGTCGATCCCGCTACCAAAGATTCATGCGGCAGGGCCTCCTGCAGACAATGCACTTTGGTTTATTGCGCTATCTCTAATAGCGCCCGAGATATCACCAGATTTATATTGGATTTTTCCATGACCCGGAGTCTCCGACCCCATGAGACGGTGGTTTTCTCGGCCCCTGGTGGTCCGAGGTCGTTCCCGCTGCATGGATTCATGCGCCAGGGCCCCCTGCAGATAATTCACTTTTATTTATTGCGCTGTCTCTTATAGCACCCGAGATATCACCATATATATATTGTATTTTTCCCTGACCCTGACAGTCCGGCCCCATGAGACGGTGGTTTTCTCGTCCCCTGGTGGTCCGAGGTCGTTCCCGCTGCACAGATTCATGCGCTAGGGCCTCCTGCAGACAATGTAATTTGATTTATTGCGCTATCTCTAATAGCACCCGAAATATCACCAGATATATAATGGATTTTTCCCTGATCCTGACAGTCCGGCCCCATGGGACGGTGATTTTCTCGGCCCCTGGTGGTCCGAGGTTGTTCCCGCTGCACACATTCATGCGCCAGGGCGTCCTGCAGACAATGCACTTTGATTTATTTCGCTATCTCTAATAGCACCCGAGATGTCACCAGATATATATGGGATTTTTCCTTGACCCTGACAGTCCGGCGCCATGTGTCGATGGTTTTCTCGGACCCTCGTGGTCCGAGGTCGATCCCGCTGCACAGATCCATGCGCCAGGGCCTCCTGCAGACAAAGCACTTTGATTTATTGCGCTATCTGTAATAGCGCCCTAGATATCACCAGATTTATATTGGATTTTTCCCTGACCCTGAGTCCCCGACCCCATGAGACGGTGGTTTTCTCGGCCCCTGGTGGTCCGAGGTCGTTCCCGCTGCACAGATTCATGCGCCAGGGCCTCCTACAGACAATGCCGTTTGGTTTATTGCGCTATCTCTAATAGCACCTGAGATATCACCACATATATATTGGATTTTTCCCTGACCCTGAGTGTCCGACCCCATGAGACGATGGTTTTCTCGGTCCCTGGTGGTCCGAGGTCGTTCCCGCTGCACAGATTCATGCGCCAGGGCCTCCTGCAGATAATTCATTTTTGTTTATTATGCTATCTCTAATAGCACCCGAGATATCACCAGATATATATTGGATTTTTCCCCGACCCTGACAGTCCGGCCCCATGTGACGGTGGTTTTCTCGGCCCCTGGTTGTCCGAGGTCGTTGCCGCTGCACAGATTCATGCGACAGGCCCTCCCGCAGACAATGCACTTTGATTTATCGCGCTATCTCTAATGACACCCGAGATATCACCAGATCTATAATGGATTTTTCCCTGACCCTGAGTGTCCGGCCCCATGAGACGGTGGTTTTCTTGGCCCCTGGTTGTCCGAGGTCGTTCCCGCTGCACACAAGCATGCGCCAGGGCCTCCTGCAGATAATTCACTTTGGTTTATTGGGCTATCTCTAATAGCACCCGAGATATCACTAGATATATGCTGGATTTTTACATGACCTTGGGTGACGGATTCCGAATATCAGTAATTTTCTCAGCGCCTGGTGGTCCGAGGTCGTTCCTGCTGCACAGATGCATTCGCCAGTGCCTCCTACAGACAATGCACTTTGATTTATTGCGTTATCTCTAATAGCACCCGAGATATCACCAGATATATATTGAATTTTTCCCCGACCCTGAGTGTCCGTCCCTATGTATCGGTGGTTATCTCGGCCCCTGGTGGTCCGAGGTCGATCCCACTGCACAGATTCATGCGCCAGGGCCTCCTACAGACAAGGCACTTTGATTTATTGCGCTATCTGTAATAGCACCCGAGATATCACTAGATATATATTGAATTTTTCCCTCACCATGAGTGTCCGACCCCATGAGACGGTGGTTTTCTCGTCCCCTAGTGGTCCGAGGTCGTTCCCGCTGCACAGATTCATGCGCCAGGGCCTCCTGCAGATAATTCATTTTTGTTTATTATGCTATCTCTAATAGCACCCGAGATATCACCAGATATATATTGGATTTTTCCCCGACCCTGAGTGTCCGGCCCCATGAGACCGTGGTTTTCTCGGCCCCTGGTGGTCCGAGGTCGTTCCCGCTGCTCAGATTCATGCGCCAGGGCTTCCTGCAGACAATTCACTTTGGTTTATTGCTCTATCTGTAATAGCACCCGAGATATCACTAGATATATGCTGGATTTTTACATGACCTTGGGTGACGGATTCCGAATATCAGTAATTTTCTCAGCGCCTGGTGGTCCGAGGTCGTTCCTGCTGCACAGATGCATTCGCCAGTGCCTCCTACAGACAATGCACTTTGATTTATTGCGTTATCTCTAATAGCACCCGAGATATCACCAGATATATATTGAATTTTTCCCCGACCCTGAGTGTCCGTCCCTATGTATCGGTGGTTATCTCGGCCCCTGGTGGTCCGAGGTCGATCCCACTGCACAGATTCATGCGCCAGGGCCTCCTACAGACAAGGCACTTTGATTTATTGCGCTATCTGTAATAGCACCCGAGATATCACTAGATATATAATGGATTTTCCCCTGACCCCGAGTGTCCGGCCCCATGAGACTGTAGTTTTCTCGGCCCCTGGTTTTCCGAGGTCGTTCCCGCTGCACAGATTCATGCGCCAGGGCCTCCTGCAGATAATTCACTTTGGTTTATTGCGCTATCTCTAATAGCACCCGAGATATCATCAGATTTATATTGGATTTTTCCCTGACCCTGAGTGTCCGACCCCATGAGACGGTGGTTTTCTCGGCCCCTGGTGGTCCGAGGTCGATCCCGCTGCACCGATTCATGCGCCAGGGCCCCCTCCAGATTAGTCACTTTAATTTATTGCGCTATCTCTAATAGCACCCGAGACATCACCAGATATATATTGGATTTTTCCCTGACCCTGAGTGTCCGACCCCATGATACGGTGGTTTCCTCGGCCCCTGGTGGTCCGAGGTCGTTCCCGCTGCATAGATTCATGCGCCAGGGCCTTCTGCAGACAATCCACTTTGGTTTATTGCGCTATCTGTAATAGCACCCGAGATATCACCATATATATATTGGATTTTTCCCTGACCCTGAGTGTCCGACCCCATGAGACGGTGGTGTTCTCGGCCCCTGCTGGTCCGAGGTCGTTCCCGCTGCACAGATTCATGCGCTAGGGCCTCCTGCAGACAATGCACTTTGATTTATTGCGCTATCTGTAATAGCACCCGAGATATCACCAGATCTATATTGGATTTTTCCCTCACCCTGAGAGTCCGACCCCATGAGACGGTCGTGTTCTCGGCCCCTGGTGGTCCGAGGTCGTTCCAGCTGCACAGATTCATGCGCCAGGGCCTCCTACAGACAATGCACTTTGATTTATTGCGCCATCTGTAATAGCACCCGAGATATCACCAGATATATATTGGATTTTTCCTTGACCCTGACAGTCCGGCCTCATGTGTCGATGGTTTTCTCGGTGCCTCGTGGTCCGAGGTCGATCCCGCTGCACCGATTCATGCGCCAGGGCCCCCTCCAGATAAGTCACTTTAATTTATTGCGGTATCACTAATAGCACCCGAGATATCACCAGATTTATATTGGATTTTTCCCTGACCCTGAGTGTCCGACCCCATGAGACCCGTGGTTTTCTCGGCCCCTGGTGGTCCGAGGTCGATCCCGCTGCACCGATTCATGCGCCAGGGCCCCCTCCAGATAAGGCACTTTACTGTATTGCGCTTTCTCTAATAGCACCCGAGACACCACCAGATATATATTGGATTTTTCCCTGACCCTGAGTGTCCGACCCCATGAGAAGGTAGTTTTCTCGGCCCCGGGTGGTCCGAGGTCGTTCCCGCTTGCCAGATTCATGCGCTAGGGCCTCCTGCAGACAATGCTTTTTGATTTATTGCGCTATCTGTAATAGCACCCGAGATATCACCAGATTTATATTGGATTTTTCCCTGACACTGAGTGTCCGACCCCATGCGACGGTGGTTTTCTCGGCCCCTGGTGGTCCGAGGTCGTTCCCGCTGCACAGATTCATGCGCCAGGGCTTCCTGCAGTCAATTCACTATGGTTTATTGCGCTATCTGTAATAGCACCCGAGATATCACCAGATATATATTGGATTTTTCCCCGACCCTGAGTGTCCGACCTCATCAGAGGGTGGTTTTCTCGTCCCCTAGTGGTCCGAGGTCGTTCCCGCTGCACAGATGCATGCGCCAGGGCCTCCCGCAGACAATGCACTTTGATTTATCGCGCTATCTCTAATGACACCCGAGATATCACCAGATATATAATGGATTTTTCCCTGACCCTGAGTGTCCGGCACCATGAGACGGTGGTTTTCTTGGCCCCTGGTGGTCCGAGTTCGTTCCCGCTGCACACAAGCATGCGCCAGGGCCTCCTGCAGATAATTCACTTTGATTTATTGCGCTATCTGTAATAGCACCCGAGATATCACCACATATATATTGGATTTTCCCCTGACCCTGAGTGTCCGGCCCCATGAGACGGTGGTTTTCTCGGCCCCTGGTGGTCCGAGGTCGTTCCCGCTGCACAGATTCATGCGCCAGGGCCTCCTACTGACAATGCACTATTATTTATAGCGCTATCTCTAATATCACCCGAGATATCACCAGATATATATTGGGTTTTTCCTTGACCCTGACAGTCCGGCCCCATGTGTCGATGGTTTTCTCGGTCCCTCGTTGTCCGAGGTCGATCCCGCTGAACAGATTCATGCGCCAGGGCCTCCTGCATATAATTCAGTTTGGTTTATTGCGCTATCTCTAATAGCACCCGAGATATCACCACATATATATTGGATTTTTCCCCGACCCTGAGTGTCCGGCCCTATGAGACGGTGATTTTCTCGGCCCCTGGTGGTCCGAGGTCGATCCCGCTGCACACATTCATGCGCCAGGGACTCCTACAGAAAATGCACTTTGATTTATTGCGCTATCTGTAATAGCACCCGAGATATAACCAGATATATATTGGATTTTCCCCTGACCCTGAGTGTCCGGCCCCATGAGACGGTGGTTTTCTCGGCCCCTGGTGGTCCGAGGTCGTTCCCGCTGCACAGATGCATGCGCCAGGGCCTCCTACAGATAATGCACTTTGATTTATTGCGCTATCTCTAATAGCACCCGAGATATCACCAGATATATGCTGGATTTTTACATGACCCTGAGTGTCCGGCCCCATGTGTCGGCGGTTTTCTCGGCCCCTGGTGGTCCGAGGTCGTTGCCGCAGCACAGATTCATGCGCCAGGGCCTCCCGCAGGCAATGCACTTTGATTTATTGCGCTATCTCTAATAGCACCCGAGATATCACCAGATATATATTTGATTTTTCCCCCACCCTGAGTGTCCGGCCCCATGAGACGGTGGTTTTCTCGGACCCTGGTGGTCCGAGGTCGTTGCCGCAGCTGAGATTCATGCGCTAGGGCCTCCCGCACACAATGCACTTTGATTTATTGCGCTATCTGTAATAGCACCCGAGATATCACCAGATATATATTGGATTTTCCCTGACCCTGACAGCTCGGCCCCATGAGACGGTGGTTTTTCGGCCCCTGGTGGTCCGAGGTCGTTCCCGCTGCAAAGATTCATGCGCCAGGGCCTCCTGCAGATAATTCACTTTGGTTTATTGCGCTATCTCTAACAGCACCCGAGATATCACCAGTTATATATTGGATTTTCCCCTGACCCTGAGTGTCCGGCCCCATGAGACGGTGGTTTTCTCGGCCCCTGGTGGTCCGAGGTCGTTCCCGCTGCACAGATGCATGCGCCAGGGCCTACTGCAGATAAATCACTTTGATTTGTTGCGCTATTTATAATAGCACCCGAGATATCACCAGATAAATTCTGGATTTTTACATGACCTTGGGTGACGGATTCCAAATATCTGTAATTTTCTCGGCCCCTGGTGGTCCGAGGTCGTTCCTGCTGCACAGACTCATTCGAAAGTGCCTCCTACAGACAATGCACGTTCATTTATTGCGCTATCACTAATAGCACCCAGGATATCACCACATATATATTTGATTTTTCCCTGACCCTGAGTGCCCGGCCCCATGTGTCGGTGATTTTCTCGGACCGTGGTGATCCGAGGTAGATACCGCTGCACAGATTCATGCGCCAGGGCCTCCTGCAGACAATGCAATCTGATTTATTGTGCTATCTGTAATAGCAACCGAGATATCACCAGATACATATTGGATTTTTCACCGACCCTGAGTGTCCGGCCCCATGAGACGATGGTTTTCTCGGCCCCTGGTGGTCCGAGGTCGTTCCCGCTGCACAGATTCATGCGCCAGGGCCTCCTGCAGACAATGCACTTTGATTTATCGCAGTATCTGTTATAGAACCCGAGATATTACCAGATATATATTGGCTTTTTCCCTAACCCTGAGTCTCCGGCCCCATGTGTCGGTGGTTTTCTCGGCCCCTGGTGGTCCGAAGTCGATCACGCTGCACAGATTCATGCGCCAGGCCCTCGTACAGATAATGCACTTTGATTTATTGCGCTATCTGTAATAGCTCTCGAGATATCACCAGATATATATTGGATTTTTCCCCGACCCTGAGTGTCCGGCCCCATGAGACGGTGGTTTTCTCGGCCCCTGGTGAACCGAGGTCGTTCCCGCTGCACAGATGCATGCGCCAGGGCCTCCTGCAGATATTTCACTTTGATTTATCGCGCTATCTCTAATAGCACCCGAGATATCACCAGATATATATTGTATTTTTCCCCGACCCTGAGTGTCCGGCCCCATGAGACGGTGGTTTTCTCGGCCCCTGGTGGTCAGACGTCGTTCCTGCTGCACAGATTCATGCGCCAGGGCCTCCTACAGACAATGCACTTTGATTTATTGCGCTATCTCTAATAGCACCCGAGATATCACCAGATATATATTGGATTTTTCCTTGACCCTGACAGTCCGGCCCCATGTGTCGATGGTTTTCTCGGTCCCTCGTTGTCCGAGGTCGATCCCGCTGAACAGATGCATGCGCCAGGGCCTACTGCAGATAATTCACTTTGATTTGTTGCGCTATTTATAATAGCACCCGAGATATCACCAGATAAATGCTGGATTTTTACATGACCTTGGGTGACGGATTCCGAATATCTGTAATTTTCTCGGCCCCTGGTGGTCCGAGGTCGCTCCTGCTGCACAGACTCATTCACCAGTGCCTCCTACAGACAATGCACTTTGATTTATTGCGCTATCACAAAATAGCACCCGAGATATCACCAGATATATATTGGATTTTTTCCTGACCCTGAGTCTCCGGCCCCATGTGTCGGTGGTTTTCTCGGCCCCTGGTGGTCCGAGGTCGATCCCGCTGCACAGATTCATGCGCCAGGTCCTCCTACAGATAATGCACGTTGATTTATTGCGCTATCTGTAATAGCACCCGAGATATAACCAGATATATATTGGATTTTCCCCTGACCCTGAGTGTCCGGCCCCATGAGACGGTGGTTTTCTCGGCCCCTGGTGGTCCGAGGTCGTTCCCGCTGCACAGATTCATGCGCCAGGGCCTCCCGCAGACAAATCACTTTGATTTATCGAGCTATATCTAATAGCACCCGAGATATCACCAGATATATATTGGATTTTTCCCTGACCCTGACATTCCGGCCCAATGAGACGGTGGTTTTCTCGGCCCCTGGTGGTCCGAGGTCGTTCCCGCTGCACAGATGCATGCGCCAGGGCCTCCTACAGATAATGCACTTTGATTTATTGCGCTATCTCTAATAGCACCCGAGATATCACCAGATATATGCTGGATTTTTACATGACCCTGAGTGTCCGGCCCCATGTGTCGGTGGTTTTCTCGGCCCCTGGTGGTCCGAGGTCGTTGCCGCAGCACAGATTCATGCGCCAGGGCCTCCCGCAGACAATGCACTTTGATTTATTGCGCTATCTCTAATAGCACCCGAGATATCACCAGATATATATTTGATTTTTCCCCGACCCTGAGTGTCCGGCCCCATGAGACGGTGGTTTTCTCGGCCCCTGGTGGCCCGAGGTCGTTCCTGCTGCACAGATTCATTCGCCAGTGCCTCCTTCAAACAATGCACTTTGATTTATTGCGCTATCTCTAATAGCACCCGAGATATCACCAGATATATATTTGATTTTTCCCCACCCTGAGTGTCCGGGCCCATGAGACGGTGGTTTTCTCGGACCCTGGTGGTCCGAGGTCGTTGCCGCAGCTGAGATTCATGCGCTAGGGCCTCCCGCAGACAATGCACTTTGATTTATTGCGCTATCTGTAATAGCACCCGAGATATCACCAGATATATATTGGATTTTCCCTGACCCTGACAGTCCGGCCCCATGAGACGGTGATTTTCTCGGCCCCTGGTTGTCCGAGGTCCTTGCCGCTGCACAGATTCATGCGACAGGGCCTCCGCAGACAAAACACTTTGGTTTATTGCGCTATCTGTAATAGCACCCGAGATATCACCAGATATATGCTGGATTTTTACGTGACCTTGGGTGACGGATTCCGAATATCTGTAATTTTCTCGGCCCCTGGTGGTCCGAGGTCGTTCCTGCTGCACAGATTCATTCGCCAGTGCCTCCTACAGACAATGCACTTTGATTCATTGCGCTATCTCTAATAGCACCCGAGATATCACCAGATATATATTGGATGTTTCCATGACCCTGAGTGTCCGGCACCATGAGACGGTGGTTTTCTCGGCCACTGGTGGTCCGAGGTCGTTCCCGCTGCAAAGATTCATGCGCCAGGGCCTACTGCAGATAAATCACTTTGATTTGTTGCGCTATTTATAATAGCACCCGAGATATCACCAAATAAATTCTGGATTTTTACATGACCCTGGGTGACGGATTCCAAATATCTGTAATTTTCTCGGCCCCTGGTGGTCCGAGGTCGTTCCTGCTGCACAGACTCATTCGAAAGTGCCTCCTACAGACAATGCACGTTGATTTATTGCGCTATCACTAATAGCACCCAGGATATCACCACATATATATTTGATTTTTCCCTGACCCTGAGTGCCCGGCCCCATGTGTCGGTGATTTTCTCGGACCGTGGTGATCCGAGGTAGATACCGCTGCACAGATGCATGCGCCAGGGCCTCCTGCAGACAATGCAATCTGATTTATTGTGCTATCTGTAATAGCAACCGAGATATCACCAGTTATATATTGTATTTTCCCCTGACCCTGAGTGTCCGGCCCCATGAGACGGTGGTTTTCTCGGACCCTGGTGATCCGAGGTCGTTCCTGTTGCACAGATTCATGCGCCAGGGCCTCCTGCAGACAATGCACTTTGATTTATCGCAGTATCTGTTATAGAACCCGAGATATTACCAGATATATATTGGATTTTTCCCTAACCCTGAGCCTCCGGCCCCATGTGTCGGTGGTTTTCTCGGCCCCTGGTGGTCCGAGGTCGATCACGCTGCACAGATTCATGCGCCAGGCCCTCGTACAGATAATGCACTTTGATTTATTGCGCTATCTGTAATAGCACCCGAGATATCACCAGATATATATTGGATTTTTGCCCGACCCTGAGTGTCCGGCCCCATGAGACGGTGGTTTTCTCGGCCCCTGGTGAACCGTGGTCGTTCCCGCTGCACAGATGCATGCGCCAGGGCCTCCTGCAGATATTTCACTTTGATTTATCGCGCAATCTCTAATAGCACCCGAGATATCACCAGATATATATTGTATTTTTCCCCGACCCTGAGTGTCCGGCCCCATGAGACGGTGGTTTTCTCGGCCCCTGGTGGTCAGACGTCGTTCCCGCTGCACAGATTCATGCGCCAGGGCCTCCTACAGACAATGCACTTTGATTTATTGCGCTATCTCTAATAGCACCCGAGATATCACCAGATATATATTGGATTTTTCCCCGACCCTGAGTGTCCGGCCCAATGAGACGGTGGTTTTCTCGGCCGCTGGTGGTCCTAGGTCGTTCCCGCTGCACAGATGCATGCGCCAGGGCTTCCTGCAGACAACTCACTTTGATTTATCGCGCTATCTCTAATAGCACCCGAGATATCACCAGATATATATTGGATTTTTCCCCGACCGTGAGTGTCCGGCGCCATGAGACTGTGGTTTTCTCGGCCCCTGGTGGTCCGAGGTCGATCCCGCTGCACCGATTCATGCGCCAGGGCCCCCTCCAGATTAGTCACTTTAATTTATTGCGCTATCTCTAATAGCACCCGAGACATCACCAGATATATATTGGATTTTTCCCTGACCCTGAGTGTCCGACCCCATGATACGGTGGTTTCCTCGGCCCCTGGTGGTCCGAGGTCGTTCCCGCTGCATAGATTCATGCGCCAGGGCCTTCTGCAGACAATCCACTTTGGTTTATTGCGCTATCTGTAATAGCACCCGAGATATCACCATATATATATTGGATTTTTCCCTGACCCTGAGTGTCCGACCCCATGAGACGGTGGTGTTCTCGGCCCCTGCTGGTCCGAGGTCGTTCCCGCTGCACAGATTCATGCGCTATGGCCTCCTGCAGACAATGCACTTTGATTTATTGCGCTATCTGTAATAGCACCCGAGATATCACCAGATCTATATTGGATTTTTCCCTCACCCTGAGAGTCCGACCCCATGAGACGGTCGTGTTCTCGGCCCCTGGTGGTCCGAGGTCGTTCCAGCTGCACATATTCATGCGCCAGGGCCTCCTACAGACAATGCACTTTGATTTATTGCGCTATCTGTAATAGCACCCGAGATATCACCAGATATATATTGGATTTCTCCTTGACCCTGACAGTCCGGCCCCATGTGTCGATGGTTTTCTCGGTGCCTCGTGGTCCGAGGTCGATCCCGCTGCACCGATTCATGCGCCAGGGCCCCCTCCAGATAAGTCACTTTAATTTATTGCGCTATCACTAATAGCACCCGAGATATCACCAGATTTATATTGGATTTTTCCCTGACCCTGAGTGTCCGACCCCATGAGACCCGTGGTTTTCTCGGCCCCTGGTGGTCCGAGGTCGATCCCGCTGCACCGATTCATGCGCCAGGGCCCCCTCCAGATAAGGCACTTTACTGTATTGCGCTTTCTCTAATAGCACCCGAGACACCACCAGATATATATTGGATTTTTCCCTGACCCTGAGTGTCCGACCCCATGAGAAGGTAGTTTTCTCGGCCCCGGGTGGTCCGAGGTCGTTCCCGCTTGCCAGATTCATGCGCTAGGGCCTCCTGCAGACAATGCTTTTTGATTTATTGCGCTATCTGTAATAGCACCCGAGGTATCACCAGATTTATATTGGATTTTTCCCTGACCCTGAGTGTCCGACCCCATGCGACGGTGGTTTTCTCGGCCCCTGGTGGTCCGAGGTCGTTCCCGCTGCACAGATTCATGCGCCAGGGCCTCCTATAGATAATTCACTTTGCCTTACTGCGCTATCTCTAATAGCACCCGAGATATCACCAGGTATATGTTGGATTTTTCGCTGACCCGTAGTGTCCGGCCCCATGAGACGGGAGTTTTCTCGGCCCCTGGTGGTCCGAGGTCGCTCCCGCTGCACAGATTCATGCGCCAGGGCCTCCTACAGACAATGCACATTGATTTATTAAGCTATCTCTAATAGCAACCGACAAATCACCAGATCTATATTGGATTTTTCCCCGACCCTGAGTGTTCGGCCCCATGAGACGGTGGTTTTCTCGGCCCCTGGTGGTCCGTGGTCGTTCCCGCTGCACAGATTCATGCGCCAGGGCCTCCTGCAGACAATGCACTTTGATTTATTTCGCTATCTCTAATAGCACCCGAGATATCACCAGATATATATTGGATTTTTCCCTGACCCTGACAGTCCGGCCCCATGAGACGGTGATTTTCTCGGCCCCTGGTGGTCCGAGGTCGATCCCGCTGCACAGATTCATGCGCCAGGGCCTCCTACTGACAATGCACTATTATTTATAGCGCTATCTCTAATATCACCCGAGATATCACCAGATATATATTGGGTTTTTCCTTGACCCTGACAGTCCGGCCCCATGTGTCGATGGTTTTCTCGGTCCCTCGTTGTCCGAGGTCGATCCCGCTGAACAGATTCATGCGCCAGGCCCTCCTGCATATAATTCAGTTTGGTTTATTGCGCTATCTCTAATAGCACCCGAGATATCACCACATATATATTGGATTTTTCCCCGACCCTGAGTGTCCGGCCCTATGAGACGGTGATTTTCTCGGCTCCTGGTGGTCCGAGGTCGATCCCGCTGCACACATTCATGCGCCAGGGACTCCTACAGAAAATGCACTTTGATTTATTGCGCTATCTGTAATAGCACCCGTGATATAACCAGATATATATTGGATTTTCCACTGACCCTGAGTGTCCGGCCCCATGAGACGGTGTTTTTCTCGGCCCCTGGTGGTCCGAGGTCGTTCCCGCTGCACAGATGCATGCGCCAGGGCCTCCTACAGATAATGCACTTTGATTTATTGCGCTATCTCTAATAGCACCCGAGATATCACCAGATATATGCTGGATTTTTACATGACCCTGAGTGTCCGGCCCCATGTGTCGGCGGTTTTCTCGGCCCCTGGTGGTCCGAGGTCGTTGCCGCAGCACAGATTCATGCGCCAGGGCCTCCCGCAGACAATGCACTTTGATTTATTGCGCTATCTCTAATAGCACCCGAGATATCACCAGATATATATTTGATTTTTCCCCGACCCTGAGTGTCCGGCCCCATGAGACGGTGGTTTTCTCGGCCCCTGGTGGCCCGAGGTCGTTCCTGCTGCACAGATTCATTCGCCAGTGCCTCCTTCAGACAATGCACTTTGATTTATTGCGCTATCTCTAATAGCACCCGAGATATCACCAGATATATATTTGATTTTTCCCCCACCCTGAGTGTCCGGCCCCATGAGACGGTGGTTTTCTCGGACCCTGGTGGTCCGAGGTCGTTGCCGCAGCTGAGATTCATGCGCTAGGGCCTCCCGCAGACAATGCACTTTGATTTATTGCGCTATCTGTAATAGCACCCGAGATATCACCAGATATATATTGGATTTTCCCTGACCCTGACAGCTCGGCCCCATGAGACGGTGGTTTTTCGGCCCCTGGTGGTCCGAGGTCGTTCCCGCTGCAAAGATTCATGCGCCAGGGCCTCCTGCAGATAATTCACTTTGGTTTATTGCGCTATCTCTAACAGCACCCAAGATATCACCAGTTATATATTGGATTTTCCCCTGACCCTGAGTGTCCGGCCCCATGAGACGGTGGTTTTCTCGGCCCCTGGTGGTCCGAGGTCGTTCCCGCTGCACAGATGCATGCGCCAGGGCCTACTGCAGATAAATCACTTTGATTTGTTGCGCTATTTATAACAGCACCCGAGATATCACCAGATAAATTCTGGATTTTTACATGACCCTGGGTGACGGATTCCAAATATCTGTAATTTTCTCGGCCCCTGGTGGTCCGAGGTCGTTCCTGCTGCACAGACTCATTCGAAAGTGCCTCCTACAGACAATGCACGTTGATTTATTGCGCTATCACTAATAGCACCCAGGATATCACCATATATATATTTGATTTTTCCCTGACCCTGAGTGCCCGGCCCCATGTGTCGGTGATTTTCTCGGACCGTGGTGATCCGAGGTAGACACCGCTGCACAGATTCATGCGCCAGGGCCTCCTGCAGACAATGCAATCTGATTTATTGTGCTATCTGTAATAGCAACCGAGATATCACCAGATACATATTGGATTTTTCACCGACCCTGAGTGTCCGGCCCCATGAGACGATGGTTTTCTCGGCCCCTGGTGGTCCGAGGTCGTTCCCGCTGCACAGATTCATGCGCCAGGGCCTCCTGCAGACAATGCACTTTGATTTATCGCAGTATCTGTTATAGAACCCGAGATATTACCAGATATATATTGGATTTTTCCCTAACCCTGAGTCTCCGGCCCCATGTGTCGGTGGTTTTCTCGGCCCCTGGTGGTCCGAAGTCGATCACGCTGCACAGATTCATGCGCCAGGCCCTCGTACAGATAATGCACTTTGATTTATTGCGCTATCTGTAATAGCTCTCGAGATATCACCAGATATATATTGGATTTTTCCCCGACCCTGAGTGTCCGGCCCCATGAGACGGTGGTTTTCTCGGCCCCTGGTGAACCGAGGTCGTTCCCGCTGCACAGATGCATGCGCCAGGGCCTCCTGCAGATATTTCACTTTGATTTATCGCGCTATCTCTAATAGCACCCGAGATATCACCAGATATATATTGTATTTTTCCCCGACCCTGAGTGTCCGGCCCCATGAGACGGTGGTTTTCTCGGCCCCTGGTGGTCGGACGTCGTTCCCGCTGCACAGATTCATGCGCCAGGGCCTCCTACAGACAATGCACTTTGATTTATTGCGCTATCTCTAATAGCACCCGAGATATCACCAGATATATATTGGATTTTTCCTTGACCCTGACAGTCCGGCCCCATGTGTCGATGGTTTTCTCGGTCCCTCGTTGTCCGAGGTCGATCCCGCTGAACAGATTCATGCGCCAGGGCCTCCTGCATATAATTCAGTTTGGTTTATTGCGGTATCTCTAATAGCACCCGAGATATCACCACATATATATTGGATTTTTCCCCCACCCTGAGTGTCCGGCCCTATGAGACGGTGATTTTCTCGGCCCCTGGTGGCCCGAGGTCGATCCTGCTGCACACATTCATGCGCCAGGGACTCCTACAGAAAATGCACTTTGATTTATTGCGCTATCTGTAATAGCACTCGAGATATAACCAGATATATATTGGATTTTTCCTTGACCCTGACAGTCCGGCCCCATGTGTCGATGGTTTTCTCGGTCCCTCGTTGTCCGAGGTCGATCCCGCTGAACAGATTCATGCGCCAGGGCCTCCTGCATATAATTCAGTTTGGTTTATTGCGGTATCTCTAATAGCACCCGAGATATCACCACATATATATTGGATTTTTCCCTGACCCTGACATTCCGGCCCAATGAGACGGTGGTTTTCACGGCCCCTGGTGGTCCGAGGTCGTTCCCGCTGCACAGATGCATGCGCCAGGGCCTCCTACAGATAATGCACTTTGATTTATTGCGCTATCTCTAATAGCACCCGAGATATCACCAGATATATGCTGGATTTTTACATGACCCTGAGTGTCCGGCCCCATGTGTCGGTGGTTTTCTCGGCCCCTGGTGGTCCGAGGTCGTTGCCGCAGCACAGATTCATGCGCCAGGGCCTCCCGCAGACAATGCACTTTGATTTATTGCGCTATATCTAATAGCACCCGAGATATCACCAGATATATATTTGATTTTTCCCCGACCCTGAGTGTCCGGCCCCATGAGACGGTGGTTTTCTCGGCCCCTGGTGGCCCGAGGTCGTTCCTGCTGCACAGATTCATTCGCCAGTGCCTCCTTCAAACAATGCACTTTGATTTATTGCGCTATCTCTAATAGCACCCGAGATATCACCAGATATATATTTGATTTTTCCCCCACCCTGAGTGTCCGGCCCCATGTGTCGGTGGTTTTCTCGGCCCCTGGTGGTCCGAGGTCGTTGCCGCAGCTGAGATTCATGCGCTAGGGCCTACCGCAGACAATGCACTTTGATTTATTGCGCTATCTGTAATAGCACCCGAGATATCACCAGATATATATTGGATTTTCCCTGACCCTGACAGTCCGGCCCCATGAGACGGTGATTTTCTCGGCCCCTGGTTGTCCGAGGTCCTTGCCGCTGCACGGATTCATGCGACAGGGCCTCCGCAGACAAAACACTTTGGTTTATTGCGCTATCTGTAATAGCACCCGAGATATCACCAGATATATGCTGGATTTTTACGTGACCTTGGGTGACGGATTCCGAATATCTGTAATTTTCTCGGCCCCTGGTGGTCCGAGGTCGTTCCTGCTGCACAGATTCATGCGCCAGGGCCTCCTGCAGACAATGCAATCTGATTTATTGTGCTATCTGTAATAGCAACCGAGATATCACCAGATATATATTGGATTTTACACCGACCCTGAGTGTCCGTCCCCATGAGACGGTGGTTTTCTCGGACCCTGGTGATCCGAGGTCGTTCCCGCTGCACAGATGCATGCGCCAGGGCCTACTGCAGATAATTCACTTTGATTTGTTGCGCTATTTATAATAGCACCCGAGATATCACCAGATAAATGCTGGATTTTTACATGACCTTGGGTGACGGATTCCGAATATCTGTAATTTTCTCGGCCCCTGGTGGTCCGAGGTCGCTCCTGCTGCACAGATTCATGCGCCAGGGCCTCCTGCAGACAATGCACTTTGATTTATCGCAGTATCTGTTATAGAACCCGAGATATTACCAGATATATATTGGATTTTTCCCTAACCCTGAGCCTCCGGCCCCATGTGTCGGTGGTTTTCTCGGCCCCTGGTGGTCCGAGGTCGATCACGCTGCACAGATTCAAGCGCCAGGCCCTCGTACAGATAATGCACTTTGATTTATTGCGCTATCTGTAATAGCACCCGAGATATCACCAGATATATATTGGATTTTTGCCCGACCCTGAGTGTCCGGCCCCATGCGACGGTGGTTTTCTCGGCCCCTGGTGAACCGTGGTCGTTCCCGCTGCACAGATGCATGCGCCAGGGCCTCCTGCAGATATTTCACTTTGATTTATCGCGCAATCTCTAATAGCACCCGAGATATCACCAGATATATTTTGTATTTTTCCCCGACCCTGAGTGTCCGGCCCCATGAGACGGTGGTTTTCTCGGCCCCTGGTGGTCAGACGTCGTTCCCGCTGCACAGATTCATGCGCCAGGGCCTCCTACAGACAATGCACTTTGATTTATTGCGCTATCTCTAATAGCACCCGAGATATCACCAGATATATATTGGATTTTTCCCCGACCCTGAGTGTCCGGCCCAATGAGACGGTGGTTTTCTCGGCCGCTGGTGGTCCTAGGTCGTTCCCGCTGCACAGATGCATGCGCCAGGGCTTCCTGCAGACAACTCACTTTGATTTATCGCGCTATCTCTAATAGCACCCGAGATATCACCAGATATATATTGGATTTTTCCCCGACCGTGAGTGTCCGGCGCCATGAGACTGTGGTTTTCTCGGCCCCTGGTGGTCCGAGGTCGTTCCCGCTGCACAGATTCATGCGCCAGGGCATCCTACAGACAAAGCACTTTGGTTTATTGCGCTATCTCTAATAGCACCCGAGATATCACCAGATATATATTGGATTTTCCCCAGACCCTGAGTGTCCGTCCCCATGAGACGGTGGTTTTCTCGGACCCTGGTGATCCGAGGTCGTTCCCGATGCACAGATGCATGCGCCAGGGCCTACTGCAGATAATTCACTTTGATTTGTTGCGCTATTTATAATAGCACCCGAGATATCACCAGATAAATGCTGGATTTTTACATGACCTTGGGTGACGGATTCCGAATATCTGTAATTTTCTCGGCCCCTGGTGGTCCGAGGTCGCTCCTGCTGCACAGACTCATTCACCAGTGCCTCCTACAGACAATGCACTTTGATTTATTGCGCTATCACAAAATAGCACCCGAGATATCACCAGATATATATTGGATTTTTTCCTGACCCTGAGTCTCCGGCCCCATGTGTCGGTGGTTTTCTCGGCCCCTGGTGGTCCGAGGTCGATCCCGCTGCACAGATTCATGCGCCAGGTCCTCCTACAGATAATGCACGTTGATTTATTGCGCTATCTGTAATAGCACCCGAGATATCACCAGATATATATTGGATTTTTCCCTAACCCTGAGTCTCCGGCCCCATGAGAGTGTGGTTTTCCCCGCCCCTGGTGGTCCGAGGTCGTTCCCGCTGCGCAGATGCATGCGCCAGGGCTTCCTATAGACAATGCACGTTGATTTATTGCGCTATCACTAATAGCACCCAGGATATCACCAGATATATATTTGATTTTTCCCTGACCCTGAGTGCCCGGCCCCATGTGTCGGTGATTTTCTCGGACCGTGGTGGTCCGAGGTCGATCCCGCTGCACAGATTCATGCGCCAGGCCCTCCTACAGATAATGCACTTTGATTTATTGCGCTATCTGTAATAGCACCCGAGATATCACCAGATATATGCTGGATTTTTACATGACCTTGGGTGACGGATACCGAAAATCTGTAATTTTCTTGGCCCCTGGTGGTCCGAGGTCGTGGCTGCTGCACAGATGCATGCGCCAGGGCCTCCTGCAGACAATGCACTTTGATTTATCGCGCTATCTGTAATAGAACCCGAGATATTACCAGATATATATTGGATTTTTCCCTGACCCTGAGTCTCCGGCCCCATGTGTCGGTGGTTTTCTCGGCCCCTGGTGGTCCGAGGTCGATCCCGCTGCACAGATTCATGCGCCAGGCCCTCCTACAGATAATGCACTTTGATTTATTGCGCTATCTGTAATAGCACCCGAGATATCACCAGATATATATTGGATTTTTCCCTAACACTGAGTGTCCGGCCCCATGAGACGGTGGTTTTCTCGGCCCCTCGTGGTCCGAGGTCGTTCCCGCTGCACAGATTCATGCGCCAGGGCCTACTGCAGATAATGCACTTTGATTTATCGCGCTATCTGTAATAGAACCCGAGATAATACCAGATATATATTGGATTTTTCCCTGACCCTGAGTCTCCGGCCCCATGTGTCGGTGGTTTTCTCGGCCCCTGGTGGTCCGAGGTCGATCCCGCTGCACAGATTCATGCGCCAGGCCCTCGTACAGATAATGCACTTTAATTTATTGTGCTATCTGTAATAGCACCCGAGATATCACCAGATATATATTGGATTTTTCCCTAACCCTGAGTGTCCGGCCCCATGAGAGTGTGGTTTTCCCGGCCCCTGGTGGTCCGAGGTCGTTCACGCTGCACAGATTCATGCGCCAGGGCCTCCTGCAGACAATGCACTTTGATTTATCGCGCTATCAGTAATAGAACCCGAGATATTACCAGATATATATTGGATTTTTCCCTGACCCTGAGTCTCCGGCCCCATGTGTCGGTGGTTTTCTCGGCCCCTGGTGGTCAGACGTCGTTCCCGCTGCACAGATGCATGCGCCAGGGCCTCCTGCAGACAATGCACTTTGATTTATCGCAGTATCTGTTATAGAACCCGAGATATTACCAGATATATATTGGATTTTTCCCCGACCCTGAGTGTCCGGCCCCATGAGACGGTGGTTTTCTCGGCCCCTGGTGGACCGAGGTCGTTCCCGCTGCACAGATGCATGCGCCAGGGCCTCCTACAGATATTTCACTTTGATTTATCGCGCTATCTCTAATAGCACCCGAGATATCACCATATATATATTGTATTTTTCCCCGACCCTGAGTGTCCGGCACCATGAGACGGTGGTTTTCTCGGCCCCTGGTGGTCAGACGTCGTTCCCGCTGCACAGATGCATGCGCCAGGGCCTCCTACAGACAATGCACTTTGATTTATTGCGCTATCTCTAATAGCACCCGAGATATCATCAGATTTATATTGGATTTTTACCTGATCCTGAGTGTCCGACCCCATGAGACGGTGGTTTTCTCGGCCCCTGGTTGTCCGAGGTCGTTCTCGCAGCACAGATTCATGAGCCAGGGCCTCCTGCAGACAATGCACTTTGATTTATTGCGCTATCTCTAATAGCACCCGAGATATCACCAGATATATGCTGAATTTTTACATGACCTGTGGTGACGGATACCGAAAATCTGTAATTATTTTGGCCCCTGGTGTGCCGACGTCGTTGCTGCTGCACAGATTCATGCGCCAGGGCTTCCTGCAGACAATGCACTTTGATTTATCGCGCTATCTGTAATGGAACCCGAGATATCTCCAGATTTATATTCGGTTTTTCCCTGACCCTGAGTGCCCGGCCCCATGTGTCGCTGGTTTTCTCGGCCCCTGGTATTCCGAGGTCGATCCCGCTGCACATATTCATGCGCTAGGGCCTCCTGCAGACAATGGACTTTGATATATCGCGCTGTCTCTAATAGCACACGAGATATCATCAGATACATCCTGGATTATTACATGACCTTGTGTGTCCGGCACCATGTGTCGGTGGCTTTCTCGGCCCCTGGTGGTCCGAGGTCGTTCCCGCTGCACAGATTCATGCGCCCGGGCCCCTTGCAGATAATTCACTTTGGTTTAGTGCGCTATCTGTAAGAGCACCCGAGATATCACCAGATATATATTGGATTTTTCCCTGACCCTGAGCGTCCGGCCCCATGTGTCTGTGGTTTTTTCGGCCCCTAGTGGTCCGAGGTCGATACCGCTGCACAGGTTCATGCGCCAGGGCCTCCTACAGATAATGCACTTTGATTTATTGCGCTATCTGTAATAGCACCCGAGATATCACCAGATATATATTGGATTTTTCCCCGACCCTGAGTGTCCGGCCCCATGAGACGGTGGTTTTCTCGGCCGCTGGTGGTCCGAGGTCGTTCCCGCTGCACAGATTCATGCGCCAGGGCTTCCTGCAGACAATGCACTTTGATCTATCGCGCTATCTGTAATGGAACCCGAGATATCACCAGATATATATTCGGTTTTTCCCTGACCCTGAGTGCCCGGCCCCATGTGTCGGTGGTTTTCTCGGCCCCTGGTATTCCGAGGTCGATCCCGCTGCACATATTCATGCGCTAGGGCCTCCTGCAGACAATGCACTTTGATATATCGCGCTATCTCTAATAGCACCCGAGATATCATCAGATACATCCTGGATTATTACATGACCTTGTGTGTCCGGCACCATGTGTCGGTGGTTTTCTCGGCCCCTGCTGGTCCGAGGTCGTTCCCGCTGCACAGATGCATGCGCCAGGGCCTCCTACAGATAATGCACTTTGATTTATTGCGCTATCTCTAATAGCACCCGAGATATCACCAGATATATGCTGGATTTTTACATGACCCTGAGTGTCCGGCCCCATGTGTCGGTGGTTTTCTCGGCCCCTGGTGGTCCGAGGTCGTTGCCGCAGCACAGATTCATGCGCCAGGGCCTCCCGCAGACAATGCACTTTGATTTATTGCGCTATATCTAATAGCACCCGAGATATCACCAGATATATATTTGATTTTTCCCCGACCCTGAGTGTCCGGCCCCATGAGACGGTGGTTTTCTCGGCCCCTGGTGGCCCGAGGTCGTTCCTGCTGCACAGATTCATTCGCCAGTGCCTCCTTCAAACAATGCACTTTGATTTATTGCGCTATCTCTAATAGCACCCGAGATATCACCAGATATATATTTGATTTTTCCCCCACCCTGAGTGTCCGGCCCCATGTGTCGGTGGTTTTCTCGGCCCCTGGTGGTCCGAGGTCGTTGCCGCAGCTGAGATTCATGCGCTAGGGCCTACCGCAGACAATGCACTTTGATTTATTGCGCTATCTGTAATAGCACCCGAGATATCACCAGATATATATTGGATTTTCCCTGACCCTGACAGTCCGGCCCCATGAGACGGTGATTTTCTCGGCCCCTGGTTGTCCGAGGTCCTTGCCGCTGCACGGATTCATGCGACAGGGCCTCCGCAGACAAAACACTTTGGTTTATTGCGCTATCTGTAATAGCACCCGAGATATCACCAGATATATGCTGGATTTTTACGTGACCTTGGGTGACGGATTCCGAATATCTGTAATTTTCTCGGCCCCTGGTGGTCCGAGGTCGTTCCTGCAGCACAGATTCATGCGCCAGGGCCTCCTGCAGACAATGCAATCTGATTTATTGTGCTATCTGTAATAGCAACCGAGATATCACCAGATATATATTGGATTTTTCACCGACCCTGAGTGTCCGTCCCCATGAGACGGTGGTTTTCTCGGACCCTGGTGATCCGAGGTCGTTCCCGCTGCACAGATGCATGCGCCAGGGCCTACTGCAGATAATTCACTTTGATTTGTTGCGCTATTTATAATAGCACCCGAGATATCACCAGATAAATGCTGGATTTTTACATGACCTTGGGTGACGGATTCCGAATATCTGTAATTTTCTCGGCCCCTGGTGGTCCGAGGTCGCTCCTGCTGCACAGATTCATGCGCCAGGGCCTCCTGCAGACAATGCACTTTGATTTATCGCAGTATCTGTTATAGAACCCGAGATATTACCAGATATATATTGGATTTTTCCCTAACCCTGAGCCTCCGGCCCCATGTGTCGGTGGTTTTCTCGGCCCCTGGTGGTCCGAGGTCGATCACGCTGCACAGATTCAAGCGCCAGGCCCTCGTACAGATAATGCACTTTGATTTATTGCGCTATCTGTAATAGCACCCGAGATATCACCAGATATATATTGGATTTTTGCCCGACCCTGAGTGTCCGGCCCCATGCGACGGTGGTTTTCTCGGCCCCTGGTGAACCGTGGTCGTTCCCGCTGCACAGATGCATGCGCCAGGGCCTCCTGCAGATATTTCACTTTGATTTATCGCGCAATCTCTAATAGCACCCGAGATATCACCAGATATATTTTGTATTTTTCCCCGACCCTGAGTGTCCGGCCCCATGAGACGGTGGTTTTCTCGGCCCCTGGTGGTCAGACGTCGTTCCCGCTGCACAGATTCATGCGCCAGGGCCTCCTACAGACAATGCACTTTGATTTATTGCGCTATCTCTAATAGCACCCGAGATATCACCAGATATATATTGGATTTTTCCCCGACCCTGAGTGTCCGGCCCAATGAGACGGTGGTTTTCTCGGCCGCTGGTGGTCCTAGGTCGTTCCCGCTGCACAGATGCATGCGCCAGGGCTTCCTGCAGACAACTCACTTTGATTTATCGCGCTATCTCTAATAGCACCCGAGATATCACCAGATATATATTGGATTTTTCCCCGACCGTGAGTGTCCGGCGCCATGAGACTGTGGTTTTCTCGGCCCCTGGTGGTCCGAGGTCGTTCCCGCTGCACAGATTCATGCGCCAGGGCATCCTACAGACAAAGCACTTTGGTTTATTGCGCTATCTCTAATAGCACCCGAGATATCACCAGATATATATTGGATTTTCCCCAGACCCTGAGTGTCCGTCCCCATGAGACGGTGGTTTTCTCGGACCCTGGTGATCCGAGGTCGTTCCCGATGCACAGATGCATGCGCCAGGGCCTACTGCAGATAATTCACTTTGATTTGTTGCGCTATTTATAATAGCACCCGAGATATCACCAGATAAATGCTGGATTTTTACATGACCTTGGGTGACGGATTCCGAATATCTGTAATTTTCTCGGCCCCTGGTGGTCCGAGGTCGCTCCTGCTGCACAGACTCATTCACCAGTGCCTCCTACAGACAATGCACTTTGATTTATTGCGCTATCACAAAATAGCACCCGAGATATCACCAGATATATATTGGATTTTTTCCTGACCCTGAGTCTCCGGCCCCATGTGTCGGTGGTTTTCTCGGCCCCTGGTGGTCCGAGGTCGATCCCGCTGCACAGATTCATGCGCCAGGTCCTCCTACAGATAATGCACGTTGATTTATTGCGCTATCTGTAATAGCACCCGAGATATCACCAGATATATATTGGATTTTTCCCTAACCCTGAGTCTCCGGCCCCATGAGAGTGTGGTTTTCCCCGCCCCTGGTGGTCCGAGGTCGTTCCCGCTGCGCAGATGCATGCGCCAGGGCTTCCTATAGACAATGCACGTTGATTTATTGCGCTATCACTAATAGCACCCAGGATATCACCAGATATATATTTGATTTTTCCCTGACCCTGAGTGCCCGGCCCCATGTGTCGGTGATTTTCTCGGACCGTGGTGGTCCGAGGTCGATCCCGCTGCACAGATTCATGCGCCAGGCCCTCCTACAGATAATGCACTTTGATTTATTGCGCTATCTGTAATAGCACCCGAGATATCACCAGATATATGCTGGATTTTTACATGACCTTGGGTGACGGATACCGAAAATCTGTAATTTTCTTGGCCCCTGGTGGTCCGAGGTCGTGGCTGCTGCACAGATGCATGCGCCAGGGCCTCCTGCAGACAATGCACTTTGATTTATCGCGCTATCTGTAATAGAACCCGAGATATTACCAGATATATATTGGATTTTTCCCTGACCCTGAGTCTCCGGCCCCATGTGTCGGTGGTTTTCTCGGCCCCTGGTGGTCCGAGGTCGATCCCGCTGCACAGATTCATGCGCCAGGCCCTCCTACAGATAATGCACTTTGATTTATTGCGCTATCTGTAATAGCACCCGAGATATCACCAGATATATATTGGATTTTTCCCTAACACTGAGTGTCCGGCCCCATGAGACGGTGGTTTTCTCGGCCCCTCGTGGTCCGAGGTCGTTCCCGCTGCACAGATTCATGCGCCAGGGCCTACTGCAGATAATGCACTTTGATTTATCGCGCTATCTGTAATAGAACCCGAGATAATACCAGATATATATTGGATTTTTCCCTGACCCTGAGTCTCCGGCCCCATGTGTCGGTGGTTTTCTCGGCCCCTGGTGGTCCGAGGTCGATCCCGCTGCACAGATTCATGCGCCAGGCCCTCGTACAGATAATGCACTTTAATTTATTGTGCTATCTGTAATAGCACCCGAGATATCACCAGATATATATTGGATTTTTCCCTAACCCTGAGTGTCCGGCCCCATGAGAGTGTGGTTTTCCCGGCCCCTGGTGGTCCGAGGTCGTTCACGCTGCACAGATTCATGCGCCAGGGCCTCCTGCAGACAATGCACTTTGATTTATCGCGCTATCAGTAATAGAACCCGAGATATTACCAGATATATATTGGATTTTTCCCTGACCCTGAGTCTCCGGCCCCATGTGTCGGTGGTTTTCTCGGCCCCTGGTGGTCAGACGTCGTTCCCGCTGCACAGATGCATGCGCCAGGGCCTCCTGCAGACAATGCACTTTGATTTATCGCAGTATCTGTTATAGAACCCGAGATATTACCAGATATATATTGGATTTTTCCCCGACCCTGAGTGTCCGGCCCCATGAGACGGTGGTTTTCTCGGCCCCTGGTGGACCGTGGTCGTTCCCGCTGCACAGATGCATGCGCCAGGGCCTCCTACAGATATTTCACTTTGATTTATCGCGCTATCTCTAATAGCACCCGAGATATCACCATATATATATTGTATTTTTCCCCGACCCTGAGTGTCCGGCACCATGAGACGGTGGTTTTCTCGGCCCCTGGTGGTCAGACGTCGTTCCCGCTGCACAGATGCATGCGCCAGGGCCTCCTACAGACAATGCACTTTGATTTATTGCGCTATCTCTAATAGCACCCGAGATATCATCAGATTTATATTGGATTTTTACCTGATCCTGAGTGTCCGACCCCATGAGACGGTGGTTTTCTCGGCCCCTGGTTGTCCGAGGTCGTTCTCGCAGCACAGATTCATGAGCCAGGGCCTCCTGCAGACAATGCACTTTGATTTATTGCGCTATCTCTAATAGCACCCGAGATATCACCAGATATATGCTGAATTTTTACATGACCTGTGGTGACGGATACCGAAAATCTGTAATTATTTTGGCCCCTGGTGTGCCGACGTCGTTGCTGCTGCACAGATTCATGCGCCAGGGCTTCCTGCAGACAATGCACTTTGATTTATCGCGCTATCTGTAATGGAACCCGAGATATCTCCAGATTTATATTCGGTTTTTCCCTGACCCTGAGTGCCCGGCCCCATGTGTCGCTGGTTTTCTCGGCCCCTGGTATTCCGAGGTCGATCCCGCTGCACATATTCATGCGCTAGGGCCTCCTGCAGACAATGGACTTTGATATATCGCGCTGTCTCTAATAGCACACGAGATATCATCAGATACATCCTGGATTATTACATGACCTTGTGTGTCCGGCACCATGTGTCGGTGGCTTTCTCGGCCCCTGGTGGTCCGAGGTCGTTCCCGCTGCACAGATTCATGCGCCCGGGCCCCTTGCAGATAATTCACTTTGGTTTAGTGCGCTATCTGTAAGAGCACCCGAGATATCACCAGATATATATTGGATTTTTCCCTGACCCTGAGCGTCCGGCCCCATGTGTCTGTGGTTTTTTCGGCCCCTAGTGGTCCGAGGTCGATACCGCTGCACAGGTTCATGCGCCAGGGCCTCCTACAGATAATGCACTTTGATTTATTGCGCTATCTGTAATAGCACCCGAGATATCACCAGATATATATTGGATTTTTCCCCGACCCTGAGTGTCCGGCCCCATGAGACGGTGGTTTTCTCGGCCGCTGGTGGTCCGAGGTCGTTCCCGCTGCACAGATTCATGCGCCAGGGCTTCCTGCAGACAATGCACTTTGATCTATCGCGCTATCTGTAATGGAACCCGAGATATCACCAGATATATATTCGGTTTTTCCCTGACCCTGAGTGCCCGGCCCCATGTGTCGGTGGTTTTCTCGGCCCCTGGTATTCCGAGGTCGATCCCGCTGCACATATTCATGCGCTAGGGCCTCCTGCAGACAATGCACTTTGATATATCGCGCTATCTCTAATAGCACCCGAGATATCATCAGATACATCCTGGATTATTACATGACCTTGTGTGTCCGGCACCATGTGTCGGTGGTTTTCTCGGCCCCTGCTGGTCCGAGGTCGTTCCCGCTGCACAGATTCATGCGCCAGGGCCCCTTGCAGATAATTCACTTTGATTTATCGCGCTATCTCTAATAGCACCCGAGATATCACCAGATATGTATTGGATTTTTCCCAGACCCTGAGTGTCCGACCCCATGAGACGGTGGTTTTCTCGGCCCCTGGTGTTCCGAGGTCGTTACCGCTGCACAGATTCATGCGCCAGAGCCTCCTGCAGACAATGCACTTTGATTTATTGCGCTATCTGCAATAGCACCCGAGATATCTCCAGATTTATATTGGATTTTCCCCTGACACTGGGTGTCCGGCCCCATGAGACGGTGGTTTTCTCGGCCCCTGGTGGTCCGAGGTCGCTCCCGCTGCACACATTCATGCGCCAGGGCCTCCTGCAGACAATGCCCTTTGATTTATTGCGCTATCTGTAATAGCACCCGAGATATCACCAGATTTATATTGGATTTTTCCCTGACTCTGAGTGTCCGACCCCATGGGACGGTGGTTTTCTCGGCCCCTGGTGGTCCGAGGTCGTTCCCGCTGCACAGGTTCATGCGACAGTGCCTCCTACAGACAATGCCCTTTGATTTATTGCGCTATCTGTAATAGCACCCGAGATATCACCATATACATATTGGATTTTCCCCTGACCCTGCGTGGCCGGCCCCATGAGACGGTGGTTTTCTCGGCCCCTGGTGGTCCGAGGTCGTTCCCGCTGCACAGATTCATGCGCCGGGGCCCCCTGCAGATAATTCACTTTGATTTATTGCGCTATCTCGAATAGCACCCGAGATATCACCGGATATATATTGGATTTTTCCCTGACCCTGAGTGTTCGGCCCCATGAGACGGTGCTTTTCTCGGCCCCTGGTGGTCCGAGGTCGTTCCCGCTGCACAGATTCATGCGCCAGGGCCTCCTATAGATAAATCACTTTGGTTTATTGCGCTATCTATAATAGCACCCGAGATATCACCAGATATATATTGGATTTTTCCCTGACCCTGAGTGTGTGACCCCATGAGACGGTTATTTCCTCGGCCCCTGGTGGTCCGAGGTCGTTCCCGCTGCACAGATTCATGCGCCAGGGCCTCCTACAGACAATGCACTTTGATTTATTGCGCTATCTGTAATAGCACCCGAGATATCACCAGGAATATATTGTATTTTCCCCCGACACTTAGTGTCCGGCCCCTTGAGACGATGGTTTTCTCGGCCCATGGTGGTTCGAGGTCGATCCCGGTGCACAGATTCATGCGCCAGGGCCTCCTACAGTCAATGCACTTTGATTTATTGCGCTATCTGTAATAGCACTCGAGATATCACCAGATATATGCTGGATTTTTACATGACCTTGGGTGACGGATTCCAAATATCTGTAATTTTCTCGGCGCCTGGTGGTCCGAGGTCGTTCCTGCTGCACAGATTCATGCGCCAGTGCCCCCTGCAGATAATTCACTTTGATTTATTGCGCTATATCTAATAGCACCCGAGATATCACCAGATTTATATTGGATTTTTTCCTGACCCTGAGTGTCCGACCCCATGAGACGGTGATTTTCTCGGCCCCTGCTGGTCCGAGGTCGTTCCCGCTGCACAGATTCATGCGCCAGGGCCTCCTACAGTCAATGCACTTTGATTTATTGCGCTATCTGTAATAGCACCTGAGATATCACCAGATATATGCTGGATTTTTACATGACCTTGGGTGACGCATTCCAAATATCTGTAATTTTCTCGGCGCCTGGTGGCCCGAGGTCGTTCCTGCTGCACAGATTCATTCGCCAGGTCCTCCTACAGTCAATGCACTTTGATTTATTGAGCTATCTCTAATAGCACCCGATATATCTCCAGATATATATTGGATTTTTCCTTGACCCTGACAGTCCGGCCCCATGAGACGGTGGTTTTCTGGGTCCCTGGTTGTACGAGGTCGTTCCCGCTGCACAGATTCTTGCGCCAGGGCCTCCTACAGTCAATGCACTTTGATTTATTGCGCTATCTGTAATAGCACCCGAGATATCACCAGATATATGCTGGATTGTTACATGACCTTGGGTGACGGATTCCAAATATCTGTAATTTTCTCGGCGCCTGGTTGTCCGAGGTCGTTCCTGCTGCACAGATTCATTCGCCAGTGCCTCCTACAGACAATGCACTTTGATTTATGGCGCTATCTCTAATAGCACCCGAGACATCACCAGATATATATTGGATTTTTCCCTGACCCTGACAGTCCGGCCCCATGAGACGGTGATTTTCTCGGCCCCTGGTGGTTCGAGGTCGATCCCGGTGCACAGATTCATGCGCTAGGGCCTCCTACAGTCAATTCACTTTGATTTATTGCGCTATCTCTAATAGCACCCGAGATATCACCAGATATATATTGGATTTTTCCCTGACCCTAACAGTCCGGCCCCATGAGACGGTGATTTTCCCGGCCCTTGGTGGTCCGAGGACGATCCCGCTGCACAGATTCATGGGCCAGTGCCTCCTGCAGACAATGCACTTTGATATATTGCGCCATCTCTAATATCACCCGAGATATCACCAGATATATATTGGATTTTTCCTTGACCCTGACAGCCCGGCCCCATGAGACGGTGGTTTTCTGGGCCCCTGGTGGTCCGAGGTCGTTCCCGCTGCACAGATTCATGCGCCAGGGCCTCCTATAGATAATTCACTTTGATTTATTGCGCTATCTCTAATAGCACCCGAGATATCACCAGATATATATTGGATTTTTCCCTGACCCTGACAGTCCGGCCCCATGAGACGGTGATTTTCTCGGCCCCTGGTGGTTCGAGGTCGATCCCGGTGCACAGATTCATGCGCTAGGGCCTCCTACAGTCAATGCACTTTGATTTATTGCGCTATCTCTAATAGCACCCGAGATATCACCAGATATATATCGGATTTTTCCCTGACCCTGACAGTCCGGCCCCATGAGACGGTGGTTTTCTCGGCCCCTGGTGGCCCGAGGTCGTTCCTGCTGCACAGATTCATGCGCCAGGGCCCCCTGCAGATAATTCACTTTGATTTATTGCGCTATCTCTAATAGCACCCGAGATATCACCAGATATATATTGGATTTTTCCCTGACCCTAACAGTCCGGCCCCATGAGACGGTGATTTTCCCGGCCCTTGGTGGTCCGAGGACGATCCCGCTGCACAGATTCATGGGCCAGGGCCTCCTGCAGACAATGCACTTTGATATATTGCGCCATCTCTAATATCACCCGAGATATCACCAGATATATATTGGATTTTTCCTTGACCCTGACAGCCCGGCCCCATGAGACGGTGGTTTTCTGGGCCCCTGGTTGTCCGAGGTCGTTCCCGCTGCACAGATTCATGCGCCAGGGCCTCATACAGTCAATGCACTTTGATTTATTGCGCTATCTGTAATAGCACCCGAGATATCACCAGATATATGCTGGATTTTTACATGACCTTGGGTGACGGATTCCAAATATCTGTAATTTTCTCGGCGCCTGGTGGTCCGAGGTCGTTCCTGCTGCACAGATTCATTCGCCAGTGCCTCCTACAGACAATGAACTTTGATTTATTGCGCTATCTCTAATAGCACCCGAGATATCACCAGATATGTATTGGATTTTTCCCTGACCCTGACAGTCCGGCCCCATGAGACGGTGATTTTCTCGGCCCCTGGTGGTCCGAGGTCGTTCCCGCTGCACAGATTCATGCGCCAGGGCCTCCTATAGATAAATCACATTGGTTTATTGCGCTATCTATAATAGCACCCGAGATATCACCAGATATATATTGGATTTTTCCCTGACCATGAGTGTGTGACCCCATGAGACGGTTATTTTCTCGGCCCCTGGTGGTCCGAGGTCGTTCCCGCTGCACAGATTCATGCGCCAGGGCCTCCTACAGACAATGCACTTTGATTTATTGCGCTATCTGTAATAGTACCCGAGATATCACCAGGAATATATTGTATTTTCCCCCGACACTTAGTGTCCGGCCCCTTGAGACTATGGTTTTCTCGGCCCATGGTGGTTCGAGGTCGATCCCGGTGCACAGATTCATGCGCCAGGGCCTCCTACAGTCAATGCACTTTGATTTATTGCGCTATCTGTAATAGCACCCGAGATATCACCAGATATATGCTGGATTTTTACATGACCTTGGGTGACGGATTCCAAATATCTGTAATTTTCTCGGCGCCTGGTGGTCCGAGGTCGTTCCTGCTGCACAGATTCATGCGCCAGCGCCTCCTACAGACAATGCACTTTGATTTATTGCGCTATCTCTAATAGCACCCGAGATATCACCAGATTTATATTGGATTTTTTCCTGACCCTGAGTTTCCGACCCCATGAGACGGTGATTTTCTTGGCCCCTGCTGGTCCGAGGTCGTTCCCGCTGCACAGATTCATGCGCCAGGGCCTCCTACAGTCAATGCACTTTGATTTATTGCGCTATCTGTAATAGCACCTGAGATATCACCAGATATATGCTGGATTTTTACATGTCCTTGGGTGACGCATTCCAAATATCTGTAATTTTCTCGGCGCCTGGTGGCCCGAGGTCGTTCCTGCTGCACAGATTCATTCGCCAGGTCCTCCTACAGTCAATTCACTTTGATTTATTGAGCTATCTCTAATAGCACCCGATATATCTCCAGATATATATTGGATTTTTCCTTGACCCTGACAGTCCGGCCCCATGAGACGGTGGTTTTCTGGGTCCCTGGTTGTACGAGGTCGTTCCCGGTGCAGAGATTCATGCGCTAGGGCCTCCTACAGTCAATGCACTTTGATTTATTGCGCTATCTCTAATAGCACCCGAGATATCACCAGATATATATTGGATTTTTCCCTGACCCTAACAGTCCGGCTCCATGAGACGGTGATTTTCCCGGCCCTTGGTGGTCCGAGGACGATCCCGCTGCACAGATTCATGCGCCAGGGCCTCCTGCAGACAATGCACTTTGATTTATTGCGCCATCTCTAATATCACCAGAGATATCACCAGATATATATTGGATTTTTCCTTGACCCTGACAGCCCGGCCCCATGAGACGGTGGTTTTCTGGGCCCCTGGTTGTCCGAGGTCGTTCCCGCTGCACAGATTCATGCGCCTAGGCCTCCTACAGTCAAGGTACTTTGATTTATTGCGCTATCTGTAATAGCACCCGAGATATCACCAGATATATGCTGGATTTTTACATGCTCTTGGGTGACGGATTCCGAATATCTGTAATTTTCTCGGCCCCTGGTTGGTCCGAGGTCGTTCCCGCTGCACAGAATCATGCGCCAGGGCCTCCTACAGACAATGCACTTTGATTTATTGCGCTATCTCTAATAGCACCCGAGATATCACCATATACATATTGGATTTTCCCCTGACCCTGAGTGTCCGGCCCCATGAGACGGTGGTTTTCTCGGCCCCTGGTGGTACGAGGTCGTTCCAGCTGCACAGATTCATGCGCTAGGGCCTCCTACAGACAAGGCACTTTGATTTATTGCGCTATCTGTAATAGCACCCGAGATATCACCAGATATATATTGGATATTTCCCTCTCCCTGTGTGTCCAGCCCCATGAGACGGTGGTTTTCTCGGCCCCTGGTGGACCGAGGTCGTTCCCGCTGCACAGATTCATGCGCCAGGACCCCCTGCAGATAATTCACTTTGGTTTAGTGCGCTATCTGTAAGAGCACCCGAGATGTCACCGGATATATGCTGGATTTTTACATGACCTTGGGTGACGGATTCCGAATATCTGTAATTTTCTCGGCGCCTGGTGGTCCGAGGTCGTTCCTGCTGCTCAGATTAATACGCCAGGCCCTCCTGCAGATAATTCACTTTGATTTATTGCGCTATCTCTAATAGCACCCGAGATATCACCAGATATATATTGGATTTTTCCCTGACCCTGACAGTCCGGCCCCAGGAGACGGAGATTTTCTCGGCCCCTGGTGGTCCGATGTCGATCCCGCTGCACAGATTCATGCGCCAGCGCATCGTATAGATAATTCACTTTGGTTTATTGCGCTGTCTCTAATAGCACCCGAGATATCACCATATATATGCTGGATTTATACATGACCTTGGGTGACGGATTCCGAATATCTGTAATTTTCTCGTCCCCTGGTTGGTCCGAGGTCGTTCCCGCTGCACAGATTCATGCGCTAGGGCCTCCTACAGACAAGGCACTTTGGTTTAGTGCGCTATCTGTAAGAGCACCCGAGATGTCACCATATACATATTGGATTTTCCCCTGACCCTGAGTGTCCGGCCCCATGAGACGGTGGTTTTCTCGGCCCCTGGTGGTCCGAGGTCGTTCCAACTGCACAGATTCATGCGCTAGGGCCTCCTACAGACAAGGCACTTTGGTTTAGTGCGCTATCTGTAAGAGCACCCGAGATGTCACCAGATATATGCTGGATTTTTACATGACATTAGGTGACGGATACCGAATATGTGTAATTTTCTCGGCGCCTGGTGGTCCGAGGTCGTTCCTGCTGCTCAGATTAATACGCTAGGCCCTCCTGCAGATAATTCACTTTGGTTTATTGCGCGATCTCTAATAGCACCCGAGATGTCACCATATACATATTGGATTTTCCCATGACCCCGAGTGTCCGGCCCCATGAGACGGTGGTTTTTTCGGCCCCTGGTGGTCCGAGGTCGTTCCAGCTGCACAGATTCATGCGCTAGGGCCTCCTACAGACAAGGCACTTTGATTTATTGCGCTATCTGTAATAGCACCCGAGATATCACCAGATGTATATTGGATATTTCCCTCTCCCTGTGTGTCCAGCCCCATGAGACGGTGGTTTTCTCGGCCCCTGGTGGACCGAGGTCGTTCCCGCTGCACAGATTCATGCGCCAGGACCCCCTGCAGATAATTCACTTTGGTTTAGTGCGCTATCTGTAAGAGCACCCGAGATGTCACCGGATATATGCTGGATTTTTACATGACCTTGGGTGACGGATTCCGAATATCTGTAATTTTCTCGGCGCCTGGTGGTCCGAGGTCGTTCCTGCTGCTCAGATTAATACGCCAGGCCCTCCTGCAGATAATTCACTTTGATTTATTGCGCTATCTCTAATAGCACCCGAGATATCACCAGATATATATTGGATTTTTCCCTGACCCTGACAGTCCGGCCCCAGGAGACGGAGATTTTCTCGGCCCCTGGTGGTCCGATGTCGATCCCGCTGCACAGATTCATGCGCCAGCGCATCGTATAGATAATTCACTTTGGTTTATTGCGCTGTCTCTAATAGCACCCGAGATATCACCATATATATGCTGGATTTATACATGACCTTGGGTGACGGATTCCGAATATCTGTAATTTTCTCGTCCCCTGGTTGGTCCGAGGTCGTTCCCGCTGCACAGATTCATGCGCTAGGGCCTCCTACAGACAAGGCACTTTGGTTTAGTGCGCTATCTGTAAGAGCACCCGAGATGTCACCATATACATATTGGATTTTCCCCTGACCCTGAGTGTCCGGCCCCATGAGACGGTGGTTTTCTCGGCCCCTGGTGGTCCGAGGTCGTTCCAACTGCACAGATTCATGCGCTAGGGCCTCCTACAGACAAGGCACTTTGGTTTAGTGCGCTATCTGTAAGAGCACCCGAGATGTCACCAGATATATGCTGGATTTTTACATGACATTAGGTGACGGATACCGAATATCTGTAATTTTCTCGGCGCCTGGTGGTCCGAGGTCGTTCCTGCTGCTCAGATTAATACGCTAGGCCCTCCTGCAGATAATTCACTTTGGTTTATTGCGCGATCTCTAATAGCACCCGAGATGTCACCATATACATATTGGATTTTCCCATGACCCCGAGTGTCCGGCCCCATGAGACGGTGGTTTTTTCGGCCCCTGGTGGTCCGAGGTCGTTCCAACTGCACAGATTCATGCGCTAGGGCCTCCTACAGACAAGGCACTTTGGTTTAGTGCGCTATCTGTAAGAGCACCCGAGATGTCACCAGATATAGGCTGGATTTTTACATGACATTAGGTGACGGATACCGAATATCTGTAATTTTCTCGGCGCCTGGTGGTCCGAGGTCGTTCCTGCTGCTCAGATTAATACGCTAGGCCCTCCTGCAGATAATTCACTTTGGTTTATTGCGCTATCTCTAATAGCACTCGAGATATCACCAGATATATATTGGATTTTTCCCAGACCCTGACAGTCCGGCCCCATGTGTCGTTGGTTTTCTCGGCCCCTGGTGGTCCGAGGTCGTTCCCGCTGCACAGATTCATGCGCTAGGGCCTTCTACAGATAATTCACTTTGGTTTATTGCGCTATCTCTAATAGCACCCGAGATATCACCAGATAAATATTGGATTTTTCCTTGACCCTGACAGTCCGGCCACATGTGTCGATGTTTTTCTCGGTCCCTCGTGGTCGGAGGTCGATCCCGCTGCACAGATTTATGCGCCAGGGCCTCCTGCAGATAATTCACTTTGGTTTGTTGCCCTATCTCTAATAGCACCCGAGATATCACCATATACATATTGGATTTTTCCTTGACCCTGAGTGTCCGGCCCCATGAGACGGTGGTTTTCTCGGCCCCTGGTGGTCCGAGGTCGTTCCAGCTGCACAGATTCATGCCCTAGGGCCTCCTACAGACAATGCACTATGATTTATTGCGCTATCTTTAATAGCACCCGAGATATCACCAGATATATATTGGATTTTCCCCTGACGCTGAGTGTCCGGCCCCATGAGACGGTGGTTTTCTCGGCCCCTGGTGGTCCGAGGTCGTTCCCGCTGCACAGATTCATGCGCCAGGGCCCCCTGCAGATAATTCACTTTGGTTTAGTGCGCTATCTCTAATAGCACCCGAGATATCACCTGATAAATATTGGATTTTTCCTTGACCCTGACAGTCCGGCCCCATGTGTCGATGTTTTTCTCGGTCCCTCGTGGTCCGAGGTCGATCCCGCTGCACAGATTGATGCGCCAGGGCATCCTATAGATAATGCACTTTGATTTATTGCGCTATCTGTAATAGCACCCGAGATATCACCATATACATATTGCATTTTTCCCTGACCCTGACAGTCCGGCCTCATGAGACGGTGGTTTTCTCGGCCCCTGATGGTCCGTGGTCGATTCCGCTGCACAGATTTATGCGCCAAGGCTTCCTGCAGACAATTCACTTTGGTTTATTGCGCTATCTGTAATAGCACCCGAGATATCACCAGATAAATATTGGATTTTTCCTTGACCCTGACAGTCCGGCCCCATGTGTCGATGTTTTTCTCGGTCCCTCGTGGTCCGAGGTCGATCCCGCTGCACAGATTCATGCGCTAGGGCCTCCTACAGACAATGCACTATGATTTATTGCGCTATCTTTAATAGCACCCGAGATATCACCAGATATATATTGGATTTTCCCCTGACGCTTAGTGTCCGGCCCCATGAGACGGTGGTTTTCTCGGCCCCTGGTGGTCCGAGGTCGTTCCCGCTGCACAGATTCATGCGCCAGGGCCCCCTGCAGATAATTCACTTTGGTTTAGTGCGCTATCTGTAAGAGCACCCGAGATGTCCCCAGATATATGCTGGATTTTTACATGACATTAGGTGACGGATTCCGAATATCTGTAATTTTCTCGGCGCCTGGTGGTCCGAGGTCGTTCCTGCTGCTCAGATTAATACGCTAGGCCCCCCTGCAGATAATTCACTTTGGTTTATTGCGCTATCTCTAATAGCACTCGAGATATCACCAGATATATATTGGATTTTCCCCTGACCCTGACAGTCCGGCCCCATGAGACTATGGTTTTCTCGGCCCCTGGTGGTCCGGGGTCGTCCCCGCTGCACAGATTCATGCGCCAGGGCCTCCTGCAGATAATTCACTTTGGTTTATTGCGCTATCTCTAATAGCACACGTGATATCAAAAGATATATATTGGATTTTTCCTTGACCCTGACAGTCCGGCCCCATGTGTCGATGTTTTTCTCGGTCCCTCGTGGTCCGAGGTCGATCCCGCTGCACAGATTTATGCGCCAGGGCATCCTATAGATAATGCACTTTGATTTATTGCGCTATCTCTAATAGCACCCGAGATATCACCAGATATATATTGCATTTTTCCCTGACCCTGACAGTCCGGACTCATGAGACGGTGGTTTTCTCGGCCCCTGGTGGTCCGAGGTCGTTCCCGCTGGCCAGATTCATGCGCCAGGTCCTCCTACAGACAATGCACTTTGATTTATTGCGCTATCAGTAATAGCACCCGAGATATCACCAGATATATATGGGATTTTTCCCTGACCCTGAGTGTCCGGCCCCATGAGGCGGTGGTTTTTTCGGCCCCTGGTGGTCCGAGGTCGTTCCCGCTGAACAGATTCATGCGCTAGGGCCTCCTACAGACAATGCACTATGATTTATTGCGCTATCTTTAATAGCACCCGAGATATCACCAGATATATATTGGATTTTTCCCTGACCCTGAGTGTCCGGCCCCATTAGACAGTGGTTTTCTCGACCCCTGGGGTCCGAGGTCGTTCCCGCTGCACAGATTCATGCTCCAGGGCCTCCTGCAGACAATGCACTTTGATTTATTACGCTATCTGTAATAGCACCCGAGATATCCCCAGATATATATTGGATTTTTCCCTGACCCTGAGTGCCCGGCCCCATGTTTCGGTGGTTTTCTCGACCCCTGGTGGTCCGAGGTCGATCCCGCTGCACAGATTCATGCGCCACGCCCCCCTGCAGATGATTCACTTTGGTTTAGTGCGCTGTCTGTAAGAGCAGTCCGAGATATCATCAGATATATATTGAATTTTTCCCTGACCCTGAGTGTCCGGCCCCATGAGACGGTGGTTTTCTCGGTCCCTGGTGGTCCGAGGTCGTTCCGGCTGGCCAGATTCATGCGCCAGGGCCTCCTACAGACAATGCACTTTGATTTATTGCGCTATCTGTAATAGCACCCGAGATATCATCAGATATATGCTGAATTTTTACATTACCTTGGGTGACGGATTCCGAATATCTGTAATTTTCTCGGCCCCTGGTGGTCCGAGGTCGTGCCTGCTGCACAGATTCATTCGGCAGTGCCTCCTACAGACAATGCACTTTGATTTATTGCGCTATCTGTAATAGCACCCGAGATATCATCAGATATATATTGCATTTTTCCCTGACCCTGAGTGTCCGGTCCCATGAGACGGTGGTTTTCTTGGCCCCTGGTGGTCCGAGGTCGTTCCCGCTACACAGATGCATGCGCCAGGGCCTCCTGCAGATAATTCACTTTGGTTTATTTTGCTATCTCTAATACCACCCGAGATATCACCAGATATATATTGGATTTTCCCCTGACCCTGAGTGTCCGGCCCCGTGAGTCGGTGGGTTTCTCGGCCCCTGGTGGTCCGAGGTCGTTCCCGCTGCCCAGATTCATGCGCCAGGGCCTTCCACAGACAACGCACTTTGATTTATTGCGCTATCTCTAATGGCACCCGAGATATCACCGGATATATAATGCATTTTTCCCTGACCCTGAGTGTCCGGCCCCATGAGACGGTGGTTTTCTTGGCCCCTGGTGGTCCGTGGTCGTTCCCGCTGCACAGATGCATGCGCCAGGGCCTCCTGCAGATAATTCACATTGGTTTATTGCGCTATCTCTAATAGCACCCGAGATATCACCAGATATGTATTGGATTTTTCCCTGACCCTGAGTGTCCGGCCCCATGAGACGGTGGTTTACTCGGCCCCTGGTGGTCCGACGTCGTTCCTGCTGGACAGATTCATGCGCCAGGGTCTCCTGCAGATAACTCACTTTGGTTTATTGCGCTATCTCTAATAGCACCCGAGATATCACCAGATATATATTGGATTTTCCCCTGACCCTGAGTGTCCGGCCCCATGAGACGGTGGTTTTCTCGGCCCCTGGTGGTCCGAGGTCGTTCTAGCTGAAGAGATTCATGCGCCAGGGCCTCCTAGAGAGAATGCACTATGATTTATTGCGCTATCTGTAATAGCACCCGAGATATCACCAGATATATATTGGATTTTTCCCTGACCCTGGGTGTCCGGCCCCATGAGACTGTGGTTTTCTCGGCCCCTGGTGGTCCCAGGTCGTTCCCGCTGGCCAGATTCATGCGCCAGGGCCTCCTACAGACAATGCACTTTGATTTATTGCGCTATCTGTAATAGCACCCGAGATATCACCAGATATATATTGGATTTTTCCCTGACCCTGAATGTCCGGCCCCATGAGACGGTGGTTTTCTCGGCCCCTGGTGGTCCGAGGTCGTTCTAGCTGCTCAGATTCATGCGCCAGGGCCTCCTAGAGACAATGCACTTTGATTTATTGCGCTATCTCTAATAGCACCTGAGATATCACCAGATATATATTGGATTTTCCCCTGACCCTGAGTGTCCGGCCCCATGAGACGGTGGTTTTCTCGGCCCCTGCTGTTCCGAGGTCGTTCCCGCTGCCCAGATTCATGCGCCAGGGCCTCCTGCACTTAATTCACTTTGGTTTATTAGCTATCTCTAATAGCACCGGAGATATCACAAGATATATATCGGATTTTTCCCTGACCCTGAGTGTCCGGCCCCATGAGACGGTGGTTTTCTCGGCCCCTGGTGGTCCGAGGTCGTTCCCGCAGCACAGAAGCATGCGCCAGGGCCTCCTGCAGGCAGTGCACTTTGATTTATCGCGCTATCTGTAATAGAACCCGAGATACCACCAGATATGTATTGGATTTTTACATGACATTGGGTGACGGATACCGAAAATCTGTAATTTTCTCGGCCCCTGGTGGTCCGATGTCGTCAATGCTCCACAGATTCACGCGCAAGGGCCTCCTACGGACAATGCACTTTGATTTATTGCGCTATCTATAATAGCACCCGAGATATCACCAGATATATATTGGATTTTCCCCTGACCCTGAGTGTCCGGCCCCATGAGACTGTGGTTTTCTCGGCCCCTGGTGGCCCGTGGTCGTTCCCGCTGCCCAGATTCATGCGCCAGGGCCTCCTACAGACAATGCACTTTGATTTATTGCGCTATCTGTAATAGCACCCGAGATATCACCAGATATATATTGGATTTTCCCCTGACCCTGAGTGTCCGGCCCCATGAGACGGTGGTTTTCTCGGCCCCTGGTGTTCCGACGTCGCTCCCGCTGCACAGAATCATGCGCCCGGGCCTCCTGCAGACAATGCACATTGGTTTATTGCGCTATCTGTAATAGCACCCGAGAAAGCACCATATATATGCTGGATTTTTACATGACTTTCGGTGACGGATACGGAAAATCTGTAATTTCCTCGGCCCCTGGTGGTCCGATGTCGTTCCTGCTGCACAGATGCATGCGCAAGGGCCTCCTACAGACAATGCACTTTGATTTATTGCGCTATCTGTAATAGCAGCCGAGATATCGCCAGATATATATTGGATTTTTCACTGACCCTGAGTGTCCGGCCCTATGAGACTGTGGTTTTCTCGGCCCCTGGTGGTCCGAGGTCGTTCCCGCTAAACAGAGTCATGCGCCAGGGCTTCCTGCAGACATTGCACTTTGATTTATGGCGCTATCTGTAATAGAACCCGAGATATCACCAGATATATGCTGGATTTTTACATGACCTTGGGTGACGGATACCAAAAATCTGTAATTTTCTCGGCCCCTGGTTGTCCCAGGTCGTTCCTGCTGCTCACATTAATGCGCAAGGGCCTCCTACGGACAATGCACTTTGATTTATTGCGCTATCTCTAATAGCACCCGAGATATCACCAGATATGTATTGGATTTTTCGCTGACCCTGAGTGTCCGGCCCCATGACACTGTGGTTTTCACGGCCCCTGGTTGTCCGAGGTCGTTCCCGCTGCACAGATTCATGCGCCAGGGCCTCCTGCAGACAATGCACTTTGACTTATCGCCCTATCTCTAATGGCAACTGAGATATCAACAGATATATAATGGATTTTTCGCTGACCCTGAGTTTCCGGCCCCATGAGACGGTGGTTTCCTCGGCCCCTGGTGGTCCGAGGTAGTTCCCGCTGCACAGATTCATGCGCCAGGGCCTCCTACGGTCAATGCACTTTGGTTTATTGCGCTATCTCTAATAGCACCTGAGATATCACAAGATATATATTGGATTTTACCCTGACACTGAGTGTCCGGGCCCATGAGACGGTGGTTTTCTCGTCCCCTGGTCGTCCGAGGTCGTTCCCGCTGCACAGATTCATGCGCCAGGGCCTCGTGCAGATGATTCACTTTTGGTTTATTGCGCTATCTCTTATAGCACCCAAGATATCACCAGACATATATTGGATTTTCCCCTGACCCTGAGTGTCCGGCCCTATGAGACTGTGGTTTTCTCGGCCCCTGGTGGTCCGAGGTCGTTCCCGCTGCACAGAATCATGCGCCAGTGCTTCCTGCAGACAATGCACTTTGATTTCTTGCGCTATCTCTAATAGCACCCGAGATATCATCAGATACATCCTGGGTATTTACATGACCTTGGGTGTCCGGCGCCATGAGACGGTGATTTTCTCGGCCCCTGGTGGTCCGAGGTCGTTCCCGCTGCACAGATGCATGCGCCAGGGCCTCCTGCAGATAATTCACTTTGGTTTATTGCGCTATCTCTTATACCACCCGAGATATCACCAGATATATATTGGATTTTTACCCGACCCTGAGCGTCCGGCCCCATGAGACGGTGGTTTTCTCGGCCCTGGTTGTCCGAGGTATTTGCCGCTGCACAGATTCATGCGCCAGGGCCTCCCACAGACAAAGCACTTTTGTTTATTGCGCTATCTGTAAAAGCAAGCGAGATATCACCAGATATATGCTGGATTTTTACATGACCTTGGGTGGCGGATTTCGAATATCTGTAATTTTCTCGGCACCTAGTGGACCGAGGTCGTTCCTGCTGCACAGATTCATGCGCCAGGGCCTCCTACAGACAATGCACTCTGATTTATCGCGCTATTTGTAATAGCACCCGAGATATCACCAGATATATATTGGATTTTTCCTGGACCCTGAGTGTCCGGCCCAATGAGACGGTGGTTTTCTCGGCCCCTGGAGGTCCGAGGTCGTTCCCGCTGCACGCATTCATGCGCCAGGGCTTCCTGCAGACAATGCACTTTGATTTATCGCGCTATCTGTAATAGAACCCGAGATATCGCCAGATATATATTGCATTTTTACATGACATTGGGTGACGGGTACTGGAAATCTGTAATTTTCTCGGCCCCTGGTGGTCCGATGTCGTTCCTGCTGCACAGATTCATGCGCAAGGGCCTCCTACGGACAATGCACTTTGATTTATTGCGCTATCTCTAATAGCACCCGAGATATCACCAGATATATATTGGATTTTCCCCCGACCCTGAGTGTCCGGCCCCATGAGACGGTGGTTTTCTCGGCTCCTGGTGGTCCGAGGTCGTTCCCGCTGGCCATATTCATGCGCCAGGGCCTCCTACAGACAATGCACTTTGATTTGTTGCGCTATCTCTAATAGCACCCGAGATATCACCAGATATATATAGGATTTTTCCCTGACCCTGAGAGTCCGGCCCCATGAGACTGTGGTTTTCTCTGACCCTGGTGGTCCGAGGTCGTTCCCGCTGCACACACTAATGCGCCAGGGCCTCCTGCAGATAATTCACTTTGGTTTATTGCGCTATCTCTAATAGCACCCGAGATATCACCAGATATATATTGGATTTCTCCCTGACCCTGAGTGTCCGGCCCCATGAGACGGTGGTTTTCTCGGCCCCTGGTGGTCCGAGGTCGTTCCCGCTGCACAGATTCATGCGCCAGGGCCTCCTACAAACAATTCACTTTGGTTTATTGCGCTATCTCTAATAGCACCCGAGATATCACCAAATATATATTGGATTTCCCCTGACCCTGAGTGTCCGGCCCCATGAGACGGTGTTTTTCTCGGCCCCTGGTCGTCCGAGGTTGTTCCCGCTGACCAGATTCATGCGCCAGGGCCTCCTACAGACAATGCACTCTGATTTATCGCGCTATCTGTAATAGCACCCGAGATATCACCAGATATATATTTGATTTTCCCCTGACACTGAGTGTCCGGCCCCATGAGACGGTGGTTTTCTCGGCCCCTGGTGGTCCGATGTCGTTCCTACTGCACAGATTCATGCGCCAGGGCTTCCTGCAGACAATGCACTTTGATTTATTGCGCTATCTGTAATAGCACCCGAGATATCACCAGATATATATAGGATTTTCCCATGACCCTGAGTGTCCGGCCCCATGAGACGGTCGTTTTCTCGGCCCCTGGTGGTCCGAGGTGGTTCCCGCTGCACAGATGCATGCGCCAGGGCCTCCTGCATATAATTCACTTTGGACTATTGCGCTATCTGTAATAGCACCCGAGATATCACCAGATATATATTTGATTTGTCCCTGACCCTGAGTGTCCGGCCCCATGAGACGGTGGTTTTCCCGGCCCCTGGTGGTCCGAGGTCGTTCCCGCTGCACAGATTCATGCGCCAGGGCCTCCTGCAGATAATTCACTTTGGTTTATTGCGCTGTCTCTAATAGCACCCGAGATATCACAAGATATATATTGGATTTTTCCCTGACCCTGAGTGTCCGGCACCATGAGACTGTGGTTTTCTCTGACCCTGGTGGTCCGAGGACGTTCCCGCTGCACACACTAATGCGCCAGGGCCTCCTGCAGATAATTCACTTTGCTTTATTGCGCTATCTCTAATAGCACCCGAGATATCACCAGATATATATTGGATTTTCCCCTGACCCTGAGTATCCGGCCCCATGAGACTGTGGTTTTCTCGGCCCCTGGTGGTCCGAGGTCGTTCCCGCTGCACAGATTCATGCGCCAGGGCCTCATACAGACAATGCACTTTGATTTATTGCGCTATCTGTAATAGCACCCGAGATATCACCAGATATATATTGGATTTCTCCCTGACCCTGAGTGTCCGGCCCCATGAGACGGTGGTTTTCTCGGCCCCTGGTGGTCCGAGGTCGTTCCCGCTGCACAGATTCATGCGCCAGGGCCTCCTACAAACAATTCACTTTGGTTTATTGCGCTATCTCTAATAGCACCCGAGATATCACCAAATATATATTGGATTTTCCCCTGACCCTGAGTGTCCGGCCCCATGAGACGGTGTTTTTCTCGGCCCCTGGTGGTCCGAGGTTGTTCCCGCTGACCAGATTCATGCGCCAGGGCCTCCTACAGACAATGCACTCTGATTTATCGCGCTATCTGTGATAGCACCTGAGATATCACCAGATATATATTTGATTTTCCCCTGACACTGAGTGTCCGGCCCCATGAGACGGTGGTTTTCTCTGCCCCTGGTGGTCCGAGGTCGTTCCCGCTGCACGCATTCATGCGCCAGGGCTTCCTGCAGACAATGCACTTTGATTTATCGCGCTATCTGTAATAGAACCCGAGATATCGCCAGATATATATTGCATTTTTACATGACATTGGGTGACGGGTACTGGAAATCTGTAATTTTCTCGGCCCCTGGTGGTCCGAGGTCGTTCCCGCTGCACAGATGCATCCGCCAGGGTCCCCTGCGGATAATTCACTTTGGTTTATTGCGCTATCTCTAATAGCACCCGAGATATCACCAGATATATATTGGATTTTCCCCTGACCCTGAGTGTCGGGCCCCATGAGACTGTGATTTTCTCGGCCCCTGGTGGTCCGAGGTCGTTCCCGCTGCACAGATTCATGCGCCAGGGCCTCCTACAGACAAGGCACTTTGGTTTATTACGCTATCTCTAATAGCACCCGAGATATCACCAGATATATATTGGATTTTCCCCTGACCCTGAGTGTCCGGCCCCATGAGACGGTGGTTTTCTCGGCCCCTGGTGGTCCGAGGTCGTTCCCGCTGCGCAGATTCATGCGCCAGGGCCACCTGCAGATAATTCACTTTGGATTATTGCGCTATCTCTAATAGCACCCGAGATATCACCAAATATATATTGGATTTTCCCCTGACCCTGAGTGTCCGGCCCCATGAGACGGTGTTTTTCTCGGCCCCTGGTGGTCCGAGGTCGTTCCCGCTGACCAGATTCATGCGCCAGGGCCTCCTACAGACAATGCACTCTGATTTATCGCGCTATCTGTAATAGCACCCGAGATATCACCAGATATATATTTGACTTTTCCCTGACACTGAGTGTCCGGCCCCATGAGACGGTGGTTTTCTCGGCCCCTGGTGGTCCGAGGTCGTTCCCGCTGCATGCATTCATGCGCCAGGGCTTCCTGCAGACAATGCACTTTGATTTATCGCGCTATCTGTAATAGAACCCGAGATATCGCCAGATATATATTGCATTTTTACATGACATTGGGTGACCGGTACTGGAAATCTGTAATTTTCTCGGTCCCTGGTGGTCCGATGTCGTTCCTGCTGCACAGATTCATGCGCAAGGGCCTCCTACGGACAATGCACTTTGATTTATTGCGCTATCTCTAATAGCACCCGAGATATCACCACATATATATTGGATTTTCCCCCGACCCTGAGTGTCCGGCCCCATGAGACGGTGGTTTTCTCGGCTCCTGGTGGTCCGAGGTCGTTCCCGCTGGCCAGATTCATGCGCCAGGGCCTCCTACAGACAATGCACTTTGATTTGTTGCGCTATCTCTAATAGCACCCGAGATATCACCAGATATATATAGGATTTTCCCATGACCCTGAGTGTCCGGCCCTATGAGACTGTGGTTTTCTCGGCCCCTGGTGGTCCGAGGTCTTTCCCGCTGCACAGAATCATGCGCCAGGGCTTCCTGCAGACAATGCACTTTGATTTATTGCGCTATCTCTAATAGCACCGGAGATATCATCAGATACATCCTGGGTATTTACATGACCTTGGTTGTCCGGCGCCATGTGTCGGCGGTTTTCTCGGCCCCTGGTGGCCCGAGGCCGTTCCAGCTGCACAGATTCGTGAGCCAGGGCCTCCTGCAGATAATTCACTTTGGTTTATTGCGCTATCTCTGATAGCACCCGAGATATCACCAGATATATATTGGATTTTTCCCTGACCCTGAGTGTTCGGCCCCATGAGACTGTGGTTTTCTCGGCCCCTGGTGGTCCGAGTTCGATCCCGCTGAACAGATTCATGCGACAGGGTTTCCTGCAGACAATTCACTTTGGCTTATTGCGCTATCTGTAATAGCACCCGAAATATAACCAGATATATGCTGGATTTTGAATTGACCTTGGGTGTCCGGCGCCATGTGTCGGTGGTTTTCTCGGCCCCTGGTTGTCCGAGGTCGTTCCCGCTGCACAGATTCATGCGCCAGGGCATCCTGCAGATAATTCACTACGGTTTATTGCGCTATCTCTAATAACACCCGAGATATCACCAGATATATATTGGATTGTTCCCTGACCCTGAGTGTCCGGCCCCATGAGACGGTTGTTTTCTCGGCCCCTGGTGGCCCGAGGTCGTTCCCGCTGCACAGATTCATGCGCCAGAGCCTCCTGCAGATAATTCACTCTGGTTTATTGCGCTATCTCTAATAGCACCCGAGATATCACCAGATATATATTGGATTTTTCCCTGACCCTGAGTGTCCGGCCCCATGAGACGATGGTTTTCTCGGCCCCTCGTGGTCCGAGGTCGTTCCCGCTGCCCAGATTCATGCGCCAGGGCCTCCTACAGACAATGCACTTTGATTTATTGCGCTATCTGTAATAGCACCCGAGATATCACCAGATATATATTGGATTTTTCCCTGACCCTGAGTGTCCGGCCCCATGAGACCGTGGTTTTCTCGGCCCCTGGTGGTCGCAGCTCGTTCCCGCTGCACAGAATCATGCGCCAGGGCTCCCTGCAGACAATGCACTTTGATTTATTGCGCTATCTCTAATAGCACCCGAGATATCATCAGATACATCCTGGGTATTTACATGACCTTGTGTGTCCGGCGCCATGTGTCGGTGGTTTTCTCGGCCCTTGGTGGTCCGAGGTCGTTCCCGCTGCCCAGATTCATGCGCCAGGGCCGCCTGCAGATAATTCACTCTGGTTTATTGCGCTATCTCTAATAGCACCCGAGATATCACCAGATATATATTGGATTTTCCCCTGACCCTGAGTGTCCGGCCCCATGAGACCGTGGTTTTCTCGGCCCCTGGTGGTCGCAGCTCGTTCCCGCTGCACAGAATCATGCGCCAGGGCTCCCTGCAGACATTGCACTTTGATTTATTGCGCTATCTGTAATAGCACCCGAGATATCACCAGACATATATTGGATTTTTCACTGACCCTGAGTGTCCGGCCCCATGAGACGGAGGTTTTCTCGGCCCCTGGTGGTCCGAGGTCGTTCCCGCTGCACAGATTCATGCGCCAGGGCCTCCTGGAGATAATACAATTCGGTTAATTGCGCTATCTCTAATAGCACCCGAGATATCATCAGATACATCCTGGGTATTTACATGACCTTGGGTGTCCGGCGCCATGTGTCGGTGGTTTTCTCGGCACCTGGTGGTCCTAGGTCGTTCCCGCTGCACAGATTCATGCGCCAGGGCCTCCTACAGACAATGCACTTTGATTTCTTGCGCTATCTGTAATAGCACCCGAGATATCACCAGATATATATTGGATTTTTCCCTGACCCTGAGTGTCCGGCCCCATGAGACCGTGGTTTTCTCGGCCCCTGGTGGTCGCAGCTCGTTCCCGCTGCACAGAATCATGCGCCAGGGCTCCCTGCAGACAATGCACTTTGATTTATTGCGCTATCTCTAATAGCACCCGAGATATCATCAGATACATCCTGGGTATTTACATGACCTTGTGTGTCCGGCGCCATGTGTCGGTGGTTTTCTCGGCCCTTGGTGGTCCGAGGTCGTTCCCGCTGCCCAGATTCATGCGCCAGGGCCTCCTACAGACATTGCACTTTGATTTATTGCGCTATCTGTAATAGCACCCGAGATATCACCAGACATATATTGGATATTTCCCTGACCCGGAGTGTCCGGCACCATGAGACGGTGGTTTTCTCGGCCCCTGGTGATCCGAGGTCGTTGCCGCTGCACAGATTCATGCGCCAGGGTCTCCTACAGACAATGCACTTTTATTTATTGCGCTATCTGTAATAGCACCCGAGATATCACCAGACATATATTGGATTTTTCCCTGACCCTGAGTGTCCGGCCCCATGAGACGGAGGTTTTCTTGGCCCCTGGTGGCCCGAGGTCGTTCCCGCTGCACAGATTCATGCGCCAGAGCCTCCTGCAGATAATTCACTCTGGTTTATTGCGCTATCTCTAATAGCACCCGAGATATCACCAGATATATATAGAATTTTCCCCAGACCCTGAGTGTCCGGCCCCATGAGACTGTGGTTTTCTCGGCACCTGGTGGTCCTAGGTCGTTCCCGCTGCACAGATTCATGCACCAGGGCCTCCTGCAGATAATTGACTTTGGTTTATTGCGCTATCTCTAATAGCACCCGAGATATCACCAGATATATATTGGATTTTCCCCTGAGCAAGAGTGTCCGGCCCCATGAGACTGTGGTTTTCTCGGCCTCTGGTGGTCCGAGGTCGTTCCCGCTGCACAGATTCCTCCGCCAGGGACTCCTACAGACAATGCACATTGATTTATTGCGCTATCTGTAATAGCACCCGAAATATCACCAGATATATATTGGATTTTTCCCTGACCCTGAGTGTCCGGCCCCATGAGACCGTGGTTTTCTCGGCCCCTGGTGGTCGCAGGTCGTTCCCGCTGCACAGAATCATGCGCCAGGGCTCCCTGCAGACAATGCACTTTGATTTATTGCGCTATCTCTAATAGCACCCGAGATATCATCAGATACATCCTGGGTATTTACATGACCTTGTGTGCCCGGCGGCATGTGTCGGTGGTTTTCTCGGCCCTTGGTGGTCCGAGGTCGTTCCCGCTGCCCAGATTCATGCGCCAGGGCCTCCTACAGACATTGCACTTTGATTTATTGCGCTATCTGTAATAGCGCCCGAGATATCACCAGACATATATTGGATTTTTCCCTGACACTGAGTGTCCGGCACCATGAGACGGTGGTTTTCTCGGCCCCTGGTGGTCCGAGGTCGTTACCGCTGCACAGATTCATGCGCCAGTGCCTCCTACAGACAATGCACTTTGATTTATTGCGCTATCTGTAATAGCGCCCGAGATATCACCAGACATATATTGGATTTTTCCCTGACACTGAGTGTCCGGCACCATGAGACGGTGGTTTTCTCGGCCCCTGGTGGTCCGAGGTCGTTCTCGCTGCACAGATTCATGCGCCAGGGCCTCCTGGAGATAATTCAATTTGGTTAATTGCGCTATCTCTAATAGCACCCGAGATATCATCAGATACATCCTGGGTATTTACATGACCTTGGGTGTCCGGCGCCATGTGTCGGTCGTTTTCTCGGCCCCTTGTGGTCCGAGGTCGTTCCCGCGCGCACAGATTCGTGCGCCAGGGCCTCCTGCAGATAATTCACTTTGGTTTATTGCGCTATCTCTAATAGCACCCGAGATATCACCAGATATATATTGGATTTTTCCCTGACCCTGAGTTTCCGGCCCCATGAGACGGTGGTTTTCTCGGCCCCTTGTGGTCCGAGGTCGTTTCCGCTGCACAGATTCATGCGCCAGGGCCTCCTACAGACAATTCTCTTTGATTTATTCCGCTATCTGTAATAGCACCCGAGATATCACCGGATATACATAGGATTTTTCCCTGACCCTGAGTGTCCGGCCACATGAGACGGTGGTTTCCTCGGCCCCTGGTGGTCCGAGGTCGTTCCCGCTGGCCAGATTCATGCGCCAGGGACTCCTATAGACAATCCACTTTGATTTATTGCGCTATCTCTAATAGCACCCGAGATATCATCAGATATATATTGGATTTTTCCCTGACCCAGAGTGTCCGGCCCCATGAGACGGTGGTTTTCTCGGCCCCTGGTGGTCCGAGGTCGTTCCCGCTGCACAGATGCATGCGCCAGGGCCGCCTGCAGATAATTCACTTTGGTTTACTGCGCTCTCTCTAATAGCACCCGAGATATCACCAGATATATATTGGATTTTTCCCTGACCAAGAGTGTCCGGCCCCATGAGACTGTGGTTTTCTCGGCCCCTGGTGGTCCGAGGTCGTTCCCGCTGCCTAGATTCATGCGCCAGGGCCTCCTACAGACAATGCACTTTGATTTATTGCGCTATCTGTAATAGCACCCGAGATATCACCAGATATATTCTGGATTTTTACATGACCTTGGGTGACGGATTCCGAATATCTGTAATTTACTCGGCCCCTGGTGGTCCGAGGTCGTTCCTGCTGCACAGATTCATTCGCCAGTGCCTCCTACAGACAATGCACTTTGATTTATTGCGCTATCTCTAATAGCACCCTAGATATCACCAGATATATATTGGGTTTTTCCCTGTCCCTTACAGTCCGGCCCCATGAGGCGGTGATTTTCTCGGCCCCTGGGGGTCCGAGGTCGTTCCCGCTACACAGAATCATGCGCCAGGGCTTCCTGCAGACAATGCACTTTGGTTTATTGCGCTATCTCTAATAGCACCCGAGATATCACCAGATATATATTGGATTTTCCCCTGACCATGAGTGTCCGGCCCCATGAGACTGTGGTTTTCACGGCCTCTGGTGGTCCGAGGTCGTTCGCGCTGCACAGATTCATGCGCCAGGGACTCCTACAGACAATGCACCTTGATTTATTGCGCTATCTGTAATAGCACCCGAGATATCACCAGATATATATTGGATTTTTCCCTGACCCTGAGTGTCCGGCCGCATGTGACGGTGGTTTTCTCGGCCCCTGGTGGTCCGAGGTCGTTCCCGCTGCCCAGATTCATACGCCAGGGCAGCTTACAGACAATGCACTTTGATTTATTGCGCTATCTGTAATAGCACCCGAGATACCAGGAGATATATATTGGATTTTTCCCTGACCCTGAGTGTCCGGCCCCATGAGACGGTGGTTTTCTCGGCCCCTGCTGGTCCGAGGTTGTTCCCGCTGCAGCGAATCATGCGCCAGGGCCTCCTACAGAGAATGCACTTTGATTTATTGCGCTATCTCTAATAGCACCCGAGATATCACCAGATATATATTGAATTTTCCCCAGACCCTGAGTGTCCGGCCCCATGAGACTGAGGTTTTCACGGCCCCTGGTGGTCCGAGGTCGTTCCCGCTGCACAGATTCATGCGCCAGGGCCCCCTGCAGATAATTAACTTTGATTTAGTGCGCTATCTCTAATAGCACCCGAGATATCATCAGATACATCCTGGGTATTTACATGACCTTGTGTGTCCGGCGCCATGTGTCGGTGGTTTTCTCGGCCCCTGCTGGTCCGAGGTTGTTCCCGCTGCAGCGAATCATGCGCCAGGGCCTCCTACAGAGAATGCACTTTGATTTATTGCGCTATCTCTAATAGCACCCGAGATATCACCAGATATATATTGAATTTTCCCCAGACCCTGAGTGTCCGGCCCCATGAGACTGAGGTTTTCACGGCCCCTGGTGGTCCGAGGTCGTTCCCGCTGCACAGATTCATGCGCCAGGGCCTCCTACAGAAAATGCACATTGATTTATTGCGCTATCTCTAATAGCACCCGAGATATCACCAGATATATATTGGATTTTCCCCTGACCCTGAGCGTCCGGCCCCATGAGACGGTGGTTTTCTCGGCCCCTGGTGGTCCGAGGTCGTTCCCGCTGCACAGTTTCATGCGCCAGGGCCCCCTGCAGATAATTAACTTTGATTTAGTGCGCTATCTCTAATAGCACCCGAGATATCACCAGATATATATCGGATTTTTCCCAGACCCTGACAGTCCGGCCCCATTTGTCGATGGTTTTCTCGGTCCCTCCTGGTCCGAGGTCGATCCCGCTGCTCAGAATCATGCGCCAGGGCCTCCTGCAGATAATTCACATTGGTTTATTGCGCTATCACTAATAGCACCCGAGATATCAGCAGATATATATTGAATTTTCCCCAGACCCTGAGTGTCCGGCCCCATGAGACTGTGGTTTTCTCGGCCCCTGGTGGTCGGAGGTCGTTCCCGCTGCACAGATGCATGCGCCTGGGCCTCCTGCAGATAATTCACATTGGTTTATTGCGCTATCACTAATAGCACCCGAGATATCAGCAGATATATATTGGATTTTCCCCTGACCCTGAGTGTCCGGCCCCATGAGACTGTGGTTTTCTCGGCCCCTGGTGGTCCGAGGTCGTTCCCGCTGCCCAGATTCATGCGCCAGGGCCTCCTACAGACAATGCACTTTGATTTGTTGCGCTATCTGTAATAGCACCCGAGATATCACCAGAAATATATTGGATTTTTCCCTGTCACTGAGTGTCCGGCCCCATGAGACGGTGGTTGTCTCGGCCCCTGGTGGTCCGAGGTCGTTCCCGCTGCACAGATTCATGCGCCAGGGCCTCCTGCAGATAATTCACTTTGGTTTATTGCGCTATCTCTAATAGCACCCGAGATATCACCAGATATTTATTGGTTTTTCCCCTGACCCTGAGTGTCCGGCCCCATGAGACAGTGGTTTTCTCGGCCCCTGGTGGTCGAGGTCGTTCCCGCTGCCCAGATTCATGCGTCAGGGCATCCTACAGACAATGCACTTTCATTTATTGCGCTATCTGTAATAGCACCCGAGATATCACCAGATATATATTGGATTTTTCCCTGACCCTGAGTGTCCGGCCCCATGAGACGGTGGTTTTCTCGGCCCCTGGTGGTCCGAGGTCGTTTCCACTGCACAGATTCATGCGCCAGAGCCTCCTGCAGATAATTCACTTTGGTTTATTGCGCTATCTCTAATAGCACCCGAGATATCACCAGATATATATTGGATTTTTCCCTGACCCTGACAGTCCGGCCCCATGAGACGGTGATTTTCTCGGCCCTTGGTGGTCCGAGGTCGTTCCCGCTGCCCAGATTCATGCGCCAGGGCCTCCTACAGACAATGCACTTTGATTTGTTGCGCTATCTGTAATAGCACCCGAGATATCACCAGATATATATTGGATTTTTCCCTGTCCCTGAGTGTCCGGCCCCATGAGACGGTGGTTGTCTCGGCCCCTGGTGGTCCGAGGTCGTTCCCGCTGCACAGATTCATGCGCCAGGGCCTCCTGCAGATAATTCACTTTGGATTATTGCGCTATCTCTAATAGCACCCGAGATATCACCAGATATTTATTGGTTTTTCCCCTGACCCTGAGTGTCCGGCCCCATGAGACAGTGGTTTTCTCGGCCCCTGGTGGTCCGAGGTCGTTCCCGCTGCCCAGATTCATGCGTCAGGGCCTCCTACAGACAATGCACTTTCATTTATTGCGCTATCTGTAATAGCACCCGAGATATCACCAGATATATATTGGATTTTTCCCTGACCCTGAGTGTCCGGCCCCATGAGACGGTGGTTTTCTCGGCCCCTGGTGGTCCGAGGTCGTTCCCGCTGCACAGATTCATGCGCCAGAGCCTCCTGCAGATAATTCACTTTGGTTTATTGCGCTATCTCTAATAGCACCCGAGATATCAACAGATATATATTGAATTTTCCCCAGACCCTGAGTGTCCGGCCCCATGAGACTGTGGTTTTCTCGGCCCCTGGTGGTCCGAGGTCGTTCCCGCTGCACAGATTCATGCGCCAGGGCCTCCTACAGTCAATGCACTTTGATTTATTGCGCTATCTGTAATAGCATCCGAGATATCACCAGATATATATTGGATTTTCCCCTGACCCTGAGCGTCCGGCCCCATGAGACAGTGGTTTTCTCGGCCCCTGGTGGTCCGAGGTCGTTCCCGCTGCACAGATTCATGCGCCAGGGCCCCCTGCAGATAATTAACTTTGATTTAGTGCGCTATCTCTAATAGCACCCGAGATATCACCAGATATATATCGGATTTTTCCCAGACCCTGACAGTCCGGCCCCATTTGTCGATGGTTTTCTCGGTCCCTCCTGGTCCGAGGTCGATCCCGCTGCTCAGAATCATGCGCCAGGGCCTCCTGCAGATAATTCACATTGGTTTATTGCGCTATCACTAATAGCACCCGAGATATCAGCAGATATATATTGAATTTTCCCCAGACCCTGAGTGTCCGGCCCCATGAGACTGTGGTTTTCTCGGCCCCTGGTGGTCGGAGGTCGTTCCCGCTGCACAGATGCATGCGCCAGGGCCTCCTGCAGATAATTCACATTGGTTTATTGCGCTATCACTAATAGCACCCGAGATATCAGCAGATATATATTGGATTTTCCCCGACCCTGAGTGTCCGGCCCCATGAGACGGTGATTTTCTCGGCCCCTGGTGGTCCGAGGTCGTTCCCGCTGCACAGATTCATGCTATGCATGTATATATACTAGAAACTATATAAAACTGTATAAAACTATATAAAACTATATAAAACTATATAAAACTAACAAAACTATATAAAACTATATAAAACTCTATAGAACTATATTAATCTACGTAAAACCATATAAAAGTATATAAAACTATACAAAACTGTGTAAAGCTGTATAAAACTACATAAAACTATTTAAAACTAAATAAAATTATATAAAATTATATAAACCTAACAAAACTACATAAAACTATATAAAACGATATAAAACTGGTATAACTATATAAAACTATATAACACTATATACAAACTATATAAATCTACGTAAAACCATATAAAACTATATAAAACTATATAAAACTATATAAAACTATATAAAACTATATAAAACTATATAAAACTATATAAAACTAACAAAACTATATAAACCTGTATAAAACTCTATAGAACTATATAAAACTATGTAAAACCGTATAAAACTATATAAAACTATACAAAACTATATAAAACTATACAAGACTATATAATACTATACAAAACTATATAAAACTATAAAACGAAAATAAACCTATATAAAACTATATAAGACTAAATAAAACTGTCTGAAACTGTATAAAACGCTATAAAACTATATAAAACATTATAAAACTATATAAAACTCTATAAAACTACAAAAATTTTTAAAACTATATAAAACTATATAAAACTCTATAAAACTATATAGAACTATATAAAACTATATAAAACTGTATAAAACTATATAAAACTATATAAAACTATATAAAACTACATACAACTATATAAAACTATATAAAACTATACAAAACTAACAAAACGATATAAAAGTTTATAAAACTATATAAAACTGACAAAATTATATAAAACTATATAAAACGATATAAAGCTATATAAAACTATATAAAACTATATAAAACTTAATAAAACTATATAAAACTATGTAAAACTATATAACACTATATAAAACTATATAAAACTATCCAAAACTATATAAAACTATATAAAACTATATAAATCTATATAAAACTATACAAAACTATATGACTATATAAAACTATAGAAGACTATATAATACTATACAAAACTATATAAAACTATAAAACGAAAATAAACCTATATAAAACTATATAAGACTAAATAAAACTGTCTGAAACTGTATAAAACTCTATAAAACTATATAAAACAATATAAAAATATTTAAAACTACATAGAACTATATAAAACTAACAAAACTATATAAACCTATATAAAACTCTATAGAACTATATAAAACTATATAAAACTATCTAAAACTCTATAAAACTATATAAAACTATATAAAACTATATAAAACTATATAAAGCTAATAAAACTATGGAAAACTACATAAAACTATATAAAACTATATAAAACTATACAAAACTAACAAAACTATATAAAACTATATAAAACTATATAAAACTGACAAAACTATATAAAACTATATAAAACGATATAAAACTATATAACACTATATAAAACTAACAAAACTATATAAAACTATGTAAAACTCTATAAAACTATATAAAACATTATAAAACTATATAAAACTCTATAAAACTACAAAACTATATAAAACTATATAAAACTATATAAAACTCTATAAAACTATATAGAACTATATAAAACTATTTAAAACTATTTAAAACTATATAAAACTGTATAAAACTGTATAAAACTATGTAAAACTATATAAAACTATATAAAACTAACAAAACTATATAAAACTATGTAAACCTATATAAAACTTTATAGAACTATAAAATACTATGTAAAACCATATAAAACTATGTAAAACTAACAAAACTATGTAAAACTATATAAAACTCTATAAAACTATATAAAACTATATTAAACTATATAAAACTATCAAAACTATATAAAACTATATAAAACACTACAAAACTACATAAAACTATATAAAACTGTATAAAACTGTATAAAACTATATAAAACCATATAAAACTATATAAAACTATATAAAACTATATAAAACTATATAAAACTATATAAAACTATATAAAACTATATAAAACTATATAAAACTAGATAAAATTATATAAAACTATATAAGACGATATAAAACTAACAAAACTATATAAAACTATATAAAACTCTATAAAACTATATAAAACTGCATAAGACTATATAAAACTATATAAAACTATATAAAACTCTATAAAACTATATAAAACTATATAAAACTGTATAAAGCTATATAAAACTATATAAAACTATTTAAAACTAAATAAAATTATATAAAACTATATAAAACTAACAAAACTACATAAAACTATATAAAACTATATAAAACTATATAAAACTATATAAAACGATATAAAACTGGTATAACTATATAAAACTGTATAACACTATATACAAACTATATAAAACTATATAAAACTATATAGAACTATACAAAACTAATAAAACTGTATAAAACTATGTGAAACTATATAAGACTAATAAAACTATATAAAACTATGTGAAACTATATAAAACTATATAAAACTATATAAAACTATATAAAACTATATAAAACTATATAAAACTATATAAAACTATATAAAACTATATAAAACAATATAAAACTATATAAAACTATATAAAACTGACAAAACTATATAAACCTATATAAAACTATATAAAACTATATAAAACTATATAAAACTATATAAAACTATATAAAACTAAAAAAACTATATAAACCTATATAAAACTCTATAGAACTATATAAAACTATACAAGACTATATAATACCATACAAAACTATATAAAACTATATAAAACTATATAAATCTATATAAAACTATATAAAACTATATAAAGCTATCAAAACTATATAAAACTATATAAAACTCCACAAAACTATATAAAACTATATAAAACTGTATAAAACTATATAAAACTATATAAAAGTATATAAAACTATCTAAAACTATATAAATCTATATAAAAGTATATAGAACTATATAAAACTAATAAACCTATATAAAACAGTGTAAAACTCTATAAAAGTATATAAAACTATATAAAACAATACAAAACTATATAAATGTAACAAGACTATACAAAACTATATAGGAACTATATAAAACTACATAAAACTGTACAAAACTATATGAAACTATATAAAACTATATAAAACTATATAAAACTATATAAAACTATATAAAACTATATAAAACTATATAAAACTAACAAAACTATATAAACCTATATAAAACTCTATAGAACTATATAAAACTATATAAAACTATATAAAACTATATAAAACTTACAAAAGTATCTAAACCTATATAAAACTCTATTAAACTATATAAAACTAACAGAACTATATAAAACTATGTGAAACTATATAAAACGATATAAAACTAATAAAACTATATAAAACTATATAACACTATATAAAACTATATAAAACTATATAAAACTATATAAAACTATATTAAACTATATAAAATTAACAGAACTATATAAAACTATGTGAAACTATATAAAACTATATAAAACTATATAAAACTATATAAAACTATACAAAACTAACAAAACTATATAAAACTATATAAAACTATATAAAACTATATAAAACTATATAAAACTAACAAAACTATATAAAACTATATAAAACTCTATAGAACTATATAAATCTACGTAAAACCATATAAAACTATATAAAACTATACAAAACTGTATAAAGCTGTATAAAACTATATAAAACTATTTAAAACTAAATAAAATTATATAAAATTATATAAAACTAATAAAACTACATAAAGCTATATAAAACTATATAAAACTATATGAAACTATATAAAACGATATAAAACTAATAAAACTATATAAAACTATATAACACTATATAAAACTATATAAAACTATATTAAACTATATAAAACTAACAGAACTATATAAAACTATGTGAAACTATATAAAACTATATAAAACTATATAAAACTATATAAAACTATATAAAGCTATCAATACTATATAAAACTATATAAAACTCCGCAAAACTATATAAAACTATATAAAACTGTATAAAACTATATAAAACTATATAAAACTATATAAAACTACATACAACTATATAAAACTATATAAAACTATACAAAACTAACAAAACGATATAAAAGTTTATAAAACTATATAAAACTGACAAAATTATATAAAACTATATAAAACGATATAAAGCTATATAAAACTATATAAAACTATATAAAACTTAATAAAACTATATAAAACTATGTAAAACTATATAACACTATATAAAACTATATAAAACTATCCAAAACTATATAAAACTATATAAAACTATATAAATCTATATAAAACTATACAAAACTATATGACTATATAAAACTATAGAAGACTATATAATACTATACAAAACTATATAAAACTATAAAACGAAAATAAACCTATATAAAACTATATAAGACTAAATAAAACTGTCTGAAACTGTATAAAACTCTATAAAACTATATAAAACAATATAAAAATATTTAAAACTACATAGAACTATATAAAACTAACAAAACTATATAAACCTATATAAAACTCTATAGAACTATATAAAACTATATAAAACTATCTAAAACTCTATAAAACTATATAAAACTATATAAAACTATATAAAACTATATAAAACTATATAAAGCTAATAAAACTATGGAAAACTACATAAAACTATATAAAACTCTATAAAACTATATAGAACTATATAAAACTATTTAAAACTATTTAAAACTATATAAAACTGTATAAAACTGTATAAAACTATGTAAAACTATATAAAACTATATAAAACTAACAAAACTATATAAAACTATGTAAACCTATATAAAACTTTATAGAACTATAAAATACTATGTAAAACCATATAAAACTATGTAAAACTAACAAAACTATGTAAAACTATATAAAACTCTATAAAACTATATAAAACTATATTAAACTATATAAAACTATCAAAACTATATAAAACTATATAAAACACTACAAAACTACATAAAACTATATAAAACTGTATAAAACTGTATAAAACTATATAAAACCATATAAAACTATATAAAACTATATAAAACTATATAAAACTATATAAAACTATATAAAACTATATAAAACTATATAAAACTATATAAAACTAGATAAAATTATATAAAACTATATAAGACGATATAAAACTAACAAAACTATATAAAACTATATAAAACTCTATAAAACTATATAAAACTGCATAAGACTATATAAAACTATATAAAACTATATAAAACTCTATAAAACTATATAAAACTATATAAAACTGTATAAAGCTATATAAAACTATATAAAACTATTTAAAACTAAATAAAATTATATAAAACTATATAAAACTAACAAAACTACATAAAACTATATAAAACTATATAAAACTATATAAAACTATATAAAACGATATAAAACTGGTATAACTATATAAAACTGTATAACACTATATACAAACTATATAAAACTATATAAAACTATATAGAACTATACAAAACTAATAAAACTGTATAAAACTATGTGAAACTATATAAGACTAATAAAACTATATAAAACTATGTGAAACTATATAAAACTATATAAAACTATATAAAACTATATAAAACTATATAAAACTATATAAAACTATATAAAACTATATAAAACTATATAAAACTATATAAAACAATATAAAACTATATAAAACTATATAAAACTGACAAAACTATATAAACCTATATAAAACTATATAAAACTATATAAAACTATATAAAACTATATAAAACTATATAAAACTAAAAAAACTATATAAACCTATATAAAACTCTATAGAACTATATAAAACTATACAAGACTATATAATACCATACAAAACTATATAAAACTATATAAATCTATATAAAACTATATAAAACTATATAAAGCTATCAAAACTATATAAAACTATATAAAACTCCACAAACTATATAAAACTATATAAAACTGTATAAAACTATATAAAACTATATAAAAGTATATAAAACTATCTAAAACTATATAAATCTATATAAAAGTATATAGAACTATATAAAACTAATAAACCTATATAAAACAGTGTAAAACTCTATAAAAGTATATAAAACTATATAAAACAATACAAAACTATATAAATGTAACAAGACTATACAAAACTATATAGGAACTATATAAAACTACATAAAACTGTACAAAACTATATGAAACTATATAAAACTATATAAAACTATATAAAACTATATAAAACTATATAAAACTATATAAAACTAACAAAACTATATAAACCTATATAAAACTCTATAGAACTATATAAAACTATATAAAACTATATAAAACTATATAAAACTATATAAAACTTACAAAAGTATCTAAACCTATATAAAACTCTATTAAACTATATAAAACTAACAGAACTATATAAAACTATGTGAAACTATATAAAACGATATAAAACTAATAAAACTATATAAAACTATATAACACTATATAAAACTATATAAAACTATATAAAACTATATTAAACTATATAAAATTAACAGAACTATATAAAACTATGTGAAACTATATAAAACTATATAAAACTATATAAAACTATATAAAACTATACAAAACTAACAAAACTATATAAAACTATATAAAACTATATAAAACTATATAAAACTATATAAAACTAACAAAACTATATAAAACTATATAAAACTCTATAGAACTATATAAATCTACGTAAAACCATATAAAACTATATAAAACTATACAAAACTGTATAAAGCTGTATAAAACTATATAAAACTATTTAAAACTAAATAAAATTATATAAAATTATATAACACTAATAAAACTACATAAAGCTATATAAAACTATATAAAACTATATGAAACTATATAAAACGATATAAAACTAATAAAACTATATAAAACTATATAACACTATATAAAACTATATAAAACTATATTAAACTATATAAAACTAACAGAACTATATAAAACTATGTGAAACTATAAAACTATATAAAACTATATAAAACTATATAAAACTATATAAAGCTATCAATACTATATAAAACTATATAAAACTCCACAAAACTATATAAAACTATATAAAACTGTATAAAACTATATAAAACTATACAAAAGTATATAAAACTATCTAAAACTATATAAATCTATATAAAAGTATATAAAACTATATAAAACTAATAAACCTATTTAAAACTGTGTAAAACTCTATAAAAGTATATAAAACTATATAAAACTATATAAAACTATATAAAACAATATAAAACTATATAAAACTGTATAAAACTCTACAAAACTATATAAAACTATATAAAACTGACAAAAGTATATAAAACTATATAAAACGATATAAAACTAATAAAACTATATAAAACTATATAAAACTATATAAAACTATATTAAACTATATAAAACTATCAAAACTATATAAAACTATATAAAACACTACAAAACTATATAAAACTATATAAAACTGTATAAAACTGTATAAAACTATATAAAACTATATAAAAATATATAAAACTATATAAAACTATATAAAACTATGTAAAACTATATAAAACTACATAAAACTGTATAAAACTATATAAAACTATACAAAACTATATAAAACTATATAAAACTATATAAATCTATATAATACTATACAAAACTATATAAAACTATAAAACGAAAATAAAACTATTTAAAAGCTATATAAGACTATACAAAACTAACAAAACTATACAAAACTATATAAAACAATATAAAACTAATAAAACTATATAAAACTATATAGTACTATATAAAACTATATAAAACTATATAAAACAATATAAAACTATATAAAACTATACAAAACTATATAAAACTATATAAAACTATATAAATCTATATAAAACTATATAAAACTATATAAAGCTATCAATACTATATAAAACTATATAAAACTCCACAAAACTATATAAAACTATATAAAACTGTATAAAACTATATAAAACTATATAAAAGTATATAAAACTATCTAAAACTATATAAATCTATATAAAAGTATATAAAACTATATAAAACTAATAAACCTATATAAAACAGTGTAAAACTCTATAAAAGTATATAAAACTATATAAAACAATACAAAAGTATATAAATGTAACAAAACTATACAAAACTATATAGGAACTATATAAAACTATATAAAACTGTACAAAACTATATGAAACTATATAAAACTATATAAAACTATATAAAACTATATAAAACTATATAAAACTATATAAAACTAACAAAACTATATAAACCTATATAAAACTCTATTAAACTATATAAAACTAACAGAACTATATAAAACTATGTGAAACTATATAAAACGATATAAAACTAATAAAACTATATAAAAGTATATAAAACTATATAAAACTATATAAAACTAACAAAAGTATGTAAAACTATATAAAACTCTATTAAACTATATAAAACTAACAGAACTATATAAAACTATATAAAACTATATAACACTATATAAAACTATATAAAACTATATTAAACTATATAAAACTAACAGAACTATATAAAACTATGTGAAACTGTATAAAACTATATAAAAACTATATAAAACTATATAAAACTATATAAAACTATATAAAACTATATAAAACTATATAAAACTAAAAAAACTATGTAAACCTATATAAAACTCTATAGAACTATATAAAACTACGTAAAACCATTTAAAAATATATAAAACTAATAAAACTAATAAAACTATATAAAACTATATAGTACTATTTAAAACTATATAAAACTATATAAAACTATATAAAACTAATAAAACTATATAAAAATATATAATACTATATAAAACTATATAAAACTATATAAAACTAACAAAACTATATAAAACTAGATAAAATTATATAAAACTATATAAGACGATATAAAACTAACAAAACTATATAAAACTATATAAAACTCTATAAAACTATATGAAACTGCATAAGACTATATAAAACTATATAAAACTATATAAAACTCTATAAAACTATATAAAACTATATAAAACTGTATAAAGCTATATAAAACTATATAAAACTATTTAAAACTAAATAAAATTATATAAAACTATATAAAACTAACAAAACTACATAAAACTATATAAAACTATATAAAACTATATAAAACTATATAAAACGATATAAAACTGGTATAACTATATAAAACTATATAACACTATATACAAACTATATAAAACTATATAAAACTATATAGAACTATACAAAACTAATAAAACTATATAAAACTATGTGAAACTATATAAAACTAATAAAACTATATAAAACTATGTGAAACTATATAAAACTATATAAAACTATATAAAACTATATAAAACTATATAAAACTATATAAAACTATATAAAACTATATAAAACTATATAAAACTATATAAAACTATATAAAACAATATAAAACTATATAAAACTATATAAAACTAACAAAACTATATAAACCTATATAAAACTATATAAAACTATATAAAACTATATAAAACTATATAAAACTATATAAAACTAAAAAAACTATATAAACCTATATGAAACTCTATAGAACTATATAAAACTATACAAGACTATATAATACTATACAAAACTATATAAAACTATATAAAACTGTCTGAAACTGTATAAAACTATATAAAACTATATAAAACTATACAAAACTAACAAAACTATATAAAACTATGTAAAACTATATAAAACTGTCAAAACTATATAAAACTATACAAAACTAACAAAACTATATAAAACTATGTAAAACTATATAAAACTGTCAAAACTATATAAAACTATATAAAACTCTATAAAACTATATAAAACTGCATAAAACTATATAAAACTATATAAAACGATATAAAACTGGTATAACTATATAAAACTATATAATACTATATACAAACTATATAAAACTATATAAAACTATATAGAACTATACAAAACTAATAAAACTATATAAAACTATGTGAAACTATATAAAACTATATAAAACTATATAAAACTATATAAAACTATATAAAACTATATAAAACTATATAAAACTAACAAAACTATATAAAACTATTTAAAACTCTATAGAACTATATAAATCTACGTTAAACCATATAAAACTATACAAAACTATACAAAACTGTATAAAGCTGTATAAAACTATATAAAACTATTTAAAACTAAATAAAATTATATAAAGTTATATAAAACTAACAAAACTACATAAAACTATATAAAACTATATAAAACTATATGAAACTATATAAAACGATATAAAAATAATAAAACTATATAAAACTATATAACACTATATAGTACTATTTAAAACTATATAAAACTATATAGTACTATTTAAAACTATATAAAACTATATAAAACTATATAAAACTAATAAAACTATATAAAAATATATAATACTATATGAAACTATATAAAACTATATAAAACTATATAAAACTATATAAAACTATATAAAACTATATAAAACTATATAAAGCTAATAAAACTATGTAAAACTACATACAACTATATAAAACTATATAAAACTATACAAAACTAACAAAACTATATAAAACTATATAAAACTATATAAAACTGACAAAACTATATAAAACTATATAAAACGATATAAAACTATAGAACACTATATAAAACTATACAAAACTCTACAAAACTATATAAAACTATACAAAACTGTATAAAACTGTATAAAACTATATAAAACCATATAAAACTATATAAAACTATATAAAAGTGTATAAAGCTATAATAAAACTAATAAAACTATTAAATCTATATAAAACTATGTAAAACTATATAACACTATATAAAACTATATAAAACTATCCAAAACTATATAAAACTATATAAAACTGTATAAAGCTATAATAAAACTAATAAAACTAATAAATCTATATAAAACTATGTAAAACTATATAAAACTATATAAAACTGTGTAAATCTATATAAAACTATACAAAACTATGTAAAAATATATAAAACTATATAGAACTATATAAAACTATATAAAGCTAATAAAACTATGTAAAACTACATAAAACTATATAAAACTATATAAAACTATACAAAACTAACAAAACTATATAAAACTATATAAAACTATATAAAACTGACAAAACTATATAGAACTATATAAAACTCTATAAAACTATATAAAACTATATAAAACTGTATAAAACTATATAAAACTATATAAAACTATATAAAACTATATAAAACTATATAAAAATGTATAAAACTATATCAAACTATACAAAACTATATAAAACTATCAAAATTATATAAACCTGTATAAAACTCTATAGAACTATATAAAACTATGTAAAACCATATAAAACTGTATAAAACTATATAAAACTATATAAATCTATATAAAACTATATAAAACTATATAAATCTATATAAAACTATACAAAACTATATAAAACTATAGAAGACTATATAATACTATACAAAACTATATAAAACTATAAAACGAAAATAAAACTATATAAAACTATATAAGACTAAATAAAACTGTCTGAAACTGTATAAACCTCTATAAAACTATATAAAACAATATAAAACTATTTAAAACTATATAAAACTATATAAAACTAACAAAACTATATAAACCTATATAAAACTCTATGGAACTATATAAAACTCTATTAAACTATATAAAACTAACAGAACTATATAAAACTATGTGAAACCATACAAAACTAGCAAAACTATATAAAACTATATAAAACTATATAAAACTAACAAAACTATATAAAATTATAAAAAACGATATAAAACTAATAAAACTATATAAAACTATATAACACTATATAAAACAATATAAAACTAATAAAACTATATAAAACTATATAACACTATATAAAACAATATAAAACTATATGGTACTATATAAAACTATTTAAAACTATATAAAACAATATAAAACTGACAAAACTATATAAAACTATATAAAACGATATAAAACTATATAACACTATATATAACTATATAAAACTCTACAAAACTATATAAAACTATACAAAACTGTATAAAACTGTATAAAACTATATAAAACCATATAAAACTATATAAAACTATATAAACCTATATAAAACTTTATAAAACTATATAAAACTATGTAAAACTATATAAAACTATATAAAAGTGTATAAAGCTATAATAAAACTAATAAAACTAATAAATCAATATAAAACTATGTAAAACTATATAACACTATATAAAACTATATAAAACTATCCAAAACTATATAAAACAATATAAAACTGTATAAAGCTATAATAAAACTAATAAAACTAATAAATCTATATAAAACTATGTAAAACTATATAAAACTATATAAAACTGTGTAAAACTATATAAAACTATACAAAACTATATAAAAATATATAAAACTATATAAAACTATATAAAACTGACAAAACTATATAAAACTATATAAAACTCTATAAAACTACATAAAACTATATAAAACTATACAAAACTGACGAAAGTATATAACACTATACAAAACTGTATAAAACTATACAAAACTGTATAAAACTGTATAAAACTGTATAAAACTATATAAAACCATATAAAACTATAGAAAACTATATAAACCTATATAAAACTATATAAAACTATATAAAACTATGTAAAACTATATAAAACTATATAAAACTGTAAAACTATATAAAACTATACAAAACTATATCAAATATATAAAACTCTACAAAACTATATAAAACTATATAAAACTGACAAAACTATAAAAAACTATATAAAACGATATAAAACTAATAAAACTATAGAAAACTATAAAACACTATATAAAACTAACAAACCTATATAAAAATATATAAAACTATATAAAACTATATAAAACGATATAAAACTAATAAAACGATATAAAAGTATACAAAACTATATAAAACTATACAAGACTATATAATACTATACAAAACTACATAAAACTGTATAAAACTATGTAAAACTTTATAAAACAAATAAAAGTATATAAAACTATATAAAACTCTATAAAACTATATAAAACAATATAAAACTGTACAAACATATATAAAACTATATAAAACTATATAAAACTATATTAAACTATATAAAACTATATAAAACTATATAAAACTATACAAAATTATATGAAACTATACAAGACTATATAATACTATACAAAACTATATAAAACTATAAAACGCTAATAAAATTATATAAAACTATATAAAACTCTATAAAACTATATAACACTATATAAAACTATTTAAAACTATATAAAACTATATTAAACTATAAAAAACTGTATAAAACTATATAAAACTATATAAAACTATATAAAACTAACAAAACTATATAAACCTGTATAAAGCTCTATAGAACTATATAAAACTATGTAAAACCGTATAAAACTATATAAAACTATACGCAACTATATAAAACTATACAAGACTATATAATACTATACAAAACTATATAAAACTATATAAAACTGTCTGAAACTGTATAAAACTATATAAAACTATATAAAACTATACAAAACTAACAAAACTATATAAAACTGACAAAACTATATAAAACTATATAAAACTCTATAAAACTATATAAAACTGCATAAAACTATATAAAACTGTATAAAACTATATAAAACTCTATAAAACTATATAAAACTATATAAAACGGTATAAAGCTGTATATAACTATATAAAACTATTTAAATCTAAATAAAATTATATAAAATTATATAAAACTAACAAAACTACATAAAACTATATAAAACGATATAAAACTAGGATAACTATATAAAACTATATAATACTTTATACAAACTATATAAAACTATATAAAACTATATAGAACTATACAAAACTAATAAAACTATATAAAACTATGTGAAACTATATAAAACTATATAAAACTATATAAAACTATATAAAACTATATAAAACTATATAAAACTATATAAAACTATATAAAACTAACAAAACTATATAAAACTATATAAAACTCTATAGAACTATATAAATCTACGTAAAACCATATAAAACTATATAAAACTATACAAAACTGTATAAAGCTGTATAAAACTATACAAAACCATTTAAA